>NC_053024.1:592434461-592602899 GCF_003073215.2 Triticum urartu | reverse complement strand
ACTCGTTCCGTAATACATCATCTCACAACTAACGTATTAGTTGTAATGCTTGCAAGGCTTATGTGATGTGTATTACCGAGAGGGCCCAGAGATACCTCTCCGACAATCGGAGTGACAAATCCTAATCTCGAAATACGCCAACCCAACATCTACCTTTGGAGACACCTGTAATGCTCCTTTATAATCACCCAGTTACATTGTGACGTTTGGTAGCACCCAAAGTGTTCCTCCGGCAAACGGGAGTTGCATAATCTCATAGTCATAGGAACATGTATAAGTCATGAAGAAAGCAATAGCAACATACTAAACGATCGGGTGCTAAGCTAATGGAATGGGTCATGTTAATCAGATCATTCAACTAATGATGTGACCTCGTTAATCAAATAACAACTCATTGTTCATGGTCAGGAAACATAACCATCTTTGATTAACGAGCTAGTCAAGTAGAGGCATACTAGTGACACTTTGTTTGTCTATGTATTCACACATGTATTATGTTTCCGGTTAATACAATTCCAGCATGAATAATAAACATTTATCATGATTATAAGGAAATAAATAATGACTTTATTATTGCCTCTAGGGCATATTTCCTTCAGCGTTGAGCATAGACATGATTGGATTATGTCTATCGCAATACGGTTATTCATTTAAGGAGAATAATGGTTACTCTGTTTATTTGAATAATACCTTCAATGGTCTTGCACCTAAAATGAATGGTTTATTGAATCTCGATCGTAGTGATACACATGTTCATGCCAAAAGATATAAGATAGTAATGATAGTACCACCTACTTGTGGCACTGCCACATAAGTCATATCGGTATAAAACGCATGAAGAAGCTCCATGTTGATGGATCTTTGGGCTCACTCGTTTTTGAAAGGTTTGAGACATGCGAACCATGTCTATTGGTGTATATGCATGAAGAAACTCCATGCAAATGGACCGTTTGGACTCACTTGATTTTGAATCACTTGAGACGTGCAAATCATACCACATGGGCAAGATGACTGAAAGGCTCGTTTTCAGTAAAATGGAACCAGAAAGCAACTTGCTGGAAGTAATACATTTTGATGTGTGCAGTCCAATGAGTGCTGAGGCGTGTAGTGGATATCGTTATGTTCTTACTTCACAGATGATTTGAGTAGATGTTGAGTATATTTACTTGATGAATCACGAGTCTGAATTATTGAAAGGTTCAAGTAATTTCAGGGTGAAGTTGAAAGATCGTCGTGACAAGAGGATAAAAGATCTATGATATGATCATAGAGGTGAATATCTGAATTACGAGTTTGGCACAGAATTAAGACATTGTGGAAATTATTTCACAACTAATACAGCCTGGAACACCATAGTGTGATGGTGTGTCCGAACATCATAACTGCACCCTATTGGATATGATGCATACCATGATGTCTCTTATCGAATTACCATGATAGTTTATGGGTTAGGCATTAGAGACAACCACATTCACTTTAAATAGGGCACCACGTAATTCCGATGAGATGACACCGTATGAACTATGGTTTAGAGAAACCTAAGCTGTCATTTCTTAAAAGGTTTGGGGCTGCGACGCTTATGTGAAAAAGTTTCAGGCTGATAAGCTTGAACCCAAAGCGGATAAATGCATCTTCATAGGACACCCAAAAACAGTTGGGTATACCTCCTGTCTCAGATCCGAAAGCAATAAGGGATTGTTTCAAGAATCGGGTCCTTTCTCGAGGAAAAGTTTCTCTCGAAAGAATTGAGTGGGAGGATGGTGGAGACTTGATGAGGTTATTGAACCGTCTCTTCAACTAGTGTGTGGCAGGGCACAGGAGGTTGTTCCTGTGGCACCTACACCAATTGAAGTGGAAGCTTATGATAGTGATCATGAAACTTCAGATCAAGTCACTACCAAACCTCGTGGGATGACAAGGATGCATACTACTTCAGAGTGGTACGTAATCCTGTCTTGGAAGTCATGTTGCTAGACAACAATGAACCTACGAGCTATGGAGAAGCGATGGTGGGCCCGGATTCCGATAAATGGCTCGAGGCCATAAAATCCGAGAGAGGATCCATGTATGAAAACAAAGTGTAGACTTTGGAAGAACTACTTGATGGTCGTAAGGCTGTTGAGTACAGATGGATTTTAGAAGGAAGACGGACAATGATGGTAAGTATCACCATTAAGAAAGCTCGACTTGTCGTTAAGATGTTTTCTGACAAGTTCAAGGAGTTGACTACGATGAGACTTTCTCACCCGTAGCGATGCTAAGAGTCTGTTGGAATTATATTAGTGATTACTGCATTATTTATGAAATCTTGCAGATAGGATGTCAAAACATTGTTTCCTCGATGTTTTTCTTGAGGAAAGGTTGTATGTGATACAACCGGAAGGTTTTGTCAATCCTGAAAGATGCTAATAAGTATGCAAAGCTCCAGCAATCCTTCTGAGGACTGGAGTAAGCATCTTGGAGTTGGAATGTATGCTTTGATGAGATGATCAAAGTTTTGGGTGTATACAAAGTTTATGAGAAACTTGTATTTCCAAAGAAGTGAGTGGGAGCACTATAGAATTTCTGATGAGTATATGTTGTTGACGTATTGTTGATCAGAAATGACGTAGAATTTCTGGAAAGCATATAGGGTTATTTGGAAAGTGTTTTTCAATGGAAAGCCTGGATTAAGCTACTTGAGCATTGAGCATCAAGATCTATAAGGATAGATCAAAACGCTTAATAGTACTTTCAAATGAATACATACCGTGACAAGATTTTGAAGGAGTTCAAAATGGATCGGCAAAGAAGGAGTTCTTGGCTGTGTGAACATTGAGTAAGACTCGAAACCTGACCCGGCAGAAGAATAGAGAGAAAGGACGAAGGTCGTCCCCTATGCTTAAGACATAGGCTCTACAGTATGCTATGCTGTGTACCGCACCTGAAGTGTGCCTTGCCATGAGTCAGTCAAGGGGTACAAGAGTGATCCAAGAATGGATCACAGGACAGCGGTCAAAGTTATCTTTAGTAACTAGTGGACTAAGGAATTTTCTCGATTATGGAGGTGGTAAAAGAGTTCGTCGTAAAGGGTTACGTCGATGCAAGCTTAACACCTATCCGGATAGCTCTGAGTAGAGATACCGGATACGTATAATGGAGCAACAATTTAGAATAGCTCCAAGTAGAACAGTTATTTGGAATAGCTCCAAATAGAACGTGGTAGCTACATCTAGGAGATGACATAGAGATTTGTAAAGCGCACACGGATCTGAAAGGTTCAGACCCGTTGACTAAAACCTCTCTCACAAGCAACATGATCAAACCCAGAACTCATTGAGTGTTAATCACATAGTGATGTGAACTAGATTATTGACTCTAGTAAACTCTTTGGATGTTGGTCACATGGCGATGTGACCCATGAGTGTTAATCACATGGCGATGTGAACTAGATTATTGACTCTAGTGCAAGTGGGAGACTGTTGGAAATATGCCCTAGAGGCAATAATAAATTGATTATTATTATATTTCCTTGTTCATGATAATCGTTTATTATCCATGCTAGAATTGTATTGATAGGAAACTCAGATACATGTGTGGATACATAGACAACACCATGTCCCTAGTAAGCCTCTAGTTGACTAGCTCGTTGATCAATAGATGGTTACGGTTTCCTGACCATGGACATTGGATGTCGTTGATAACGGGATCACATCATTAGGAGAATGATGTGATGGACAAGACCCAATCCTAAGCCTAGCACAAAGATCGTGTAGTTCGTATGCTAAAGCTTTTCTAATGTCAAGTATCATTTCCTTAGACCATGAGATTGTGCAACTCCCGGATACTGTAGGAATGCTTTGGGTGTACCAAATGTCACAGCGTAACTGGGTGACTATAAAGGTGCACTACAGGTATCTCCGAAAGTGTTTGTTGGGTTGGCACGAATCGAGACTGGGATTTGTCACTCCGTGTGACGGAGAGGTATCTCTGGGCCCACTCGGTAGGAGATCATCATAATGTGCACAATGCGATCAAGGAGTTGATCACGGGATGATGTGTTACGGAACGAGTAAAGAGACTTGCCGGTAACGAGATTGAACAAGGTATCGGGATACCGACGATCGAATCTCGGGCAAGTATCGTACCGATAGACAAAGGGAATTGTATACGTGATTGATTAAGTCCTCAACATCGTGGTTCATCCGATGAGATCATCATGGAACATGTGGGAGCCAACATGGGTATCCAGATCCCGCTGCTGGTTATTGACCGGAGAACGTCTCGGTCATGTCTGCATGGTTCCCGAACCCGTAGGGTCTACACACTTAAGGTTCGATGACGCTAGGGTTATAAAGGAAGTTTGTATGTGGTTACCGAATGTTTTTCGGAGTCCGGGATGAGATCCCGGACGTCACGAGGAGTTCCGGAATGGTCCGGAGGTAAAGATTTATATATGGGAAGTCCTGTTTTGGTCACCGGAAGAGTTTCAGGGTTTATCGGTAACGTACCGGGACCACCGGGAGGGTCCCGGGGGTCCACCAAGTGGGGCCACATGCCCCGGAGGCTTGCATGGGCCAAGGGTGGTGAGGGACCAGACCCTAAGTGGGCTGGTGCGCCTCCCACAAGGCCCAAGGCGCAACATAGGAGGAGAGAGGGGAAACCCTAGGCTTAGATGGGCCTAAGGCCCACCCTAGGGGGCGCCCCCCCTCTCCCCCTCTTGGCCGCCTCCCCTTTCCCATCTAGGGCTGCCGCCCCCCTAGGGGTGGGAACCCTAGAGGGGGCGCACCCTCCTCCCTCTCCCCTATATATAGTGAGGCATAGGGGCTGCTCATAACACGCGATCTGATCTCTTCCTGTTGGTGTAGCCCTCCCTCTCTTTCTCCTCATATCTCGCGGTGCTTGGCGAAGCCCTGCAGGATTGCCACGCTCCTCCATCACCACCACGCCGTTGTGCTGCTGCTGGATGGAGTCTTCCTCAACCTCTCCCTCTCTCCTTGCTGGATCAAGGCATGGGAGACGTCACCGGGCTGTACGTGTGTTGAACGCGGAGGTGCCGTCCGTTCGGCACTAGGATCATCGGTGATTTGGATCACGACGAGTACGACTCCATCAACCCCGTTCTCTTGAACGCTTCCGCTTAGCGATCTACAAGGGTATGTAGATGCACTCTCCTTCCCTCGTTGCTAGATTACTCCATAGATTGATCTTGGTGTTGCGTAGAAAATTTTGAATTTCTGCTACGTTCCCCAACATCACGAATCTTGAAGAGAATGGAGCAAGATTAAAGAGAAAATTTTCTTCGGTCTTCAAAATCCAAGAATGACGACGAGAAACACCACCATGAATTATTTAGACACTCCGGAAGAATAAAAAACGAAGAGGTTGAGCCAACGATGAAAAGAATTTGAAAGATCTTGGAGAAAGACATTTGACTCATGATAATTCATTCTTACGTCAAACTTTAAAAGATTTGAGAATAGCTCCGGTAAAAATAAGAAGAGTCGGGTAAGATCCTGGGAAAAGACCTGTGGGTTAGGGCCCACTCAAAAGAAAACACCGATAGAATGATTTAAAAGATAGATTGCATCGATTTTAATTGAATGGCTTGACTGATATAACATCCTTGAAATAGCTTGAATGAAATAAGAGCGGAAACACGAATCTTCTGAGATATCTTTAGCACTCCGGAACAAAAGAATAGCGAAGAGTGGAAGATTATGAGGTGCACCGGTATGATAAAACTTCTGAAACGAGGAAAAGGATATGATCAACACCAAAAGCTTGATTTGAATCCACCGGAGAAGAAAACGAGTGAAGAGTGACGAACTTGAAGCTCCGTTAGAATCTTCATGAGAATCACCGGATAAGGATATTGATTGAAAAGAAAGGAGATACTTCACATCAGTAAAATGGATACTTGATTAAGAAATTTGAGTCCTCGAAGAAAAACGGTGGGAGGGCGGGAAAACAAAGGCAGCTTGGGACGAATGAAATGAGCACCGTTGAGAAGAACTGATACTTGATCTTGCGGATGTTGAAGTGATCGGATCCACTTGACGAGAGACACACCGATTGAAAAGGATTGACATGACAATCTCAATTATCAAGAAGGATTGGTATTCACATCGGAGTATGAGAACACCGTTTAGGAAAGGGTATGGAATCAACCTTTGACATTGAAGCAACTCGAATACCACAACTCAAAACAAAACCAAGGATTGGCTTGCAAAATAAGCCGGAACAAACATATGATAGAGATTTCGTCCGAAGTTTTCGTGGTGGGGCCTACACGGGCTTGATCGTACAACACCATCATGTACAAGGCAGTGCACATGACATACGAAGCGTCCCCGAGTCGGCATAGCCAAGGACTCTTTAAGACACAACGAGACCACTCTAAAACCAAACGTGAATAGGCGGACCACTAGACATTGAACCCCAATTTCATATCATACATCTGTCGGAAAGAAATCCTAAGATCTACTTGAATTCCCACTTATAAACTCCCGAAACTTTCCGGTTATGCAATCAGGTGTTGGGATACAGGGGAAGCATAATATCTCACCCAAATCTAGCAAATCCTACATCCAGCTGTATCCATCCTTCAACACATAACCGAGAAACCTTCGGAAATCATCTACCTCAACCTTCGAAAAGCATCCGTTATACGAGTTATGGCAATACTCCCGAACTCCCGCCCCAGTACCGGGTGGCGTCGAGGTTATCTCACCAACAACTGCATAAAAGAGATTTCGATGTCGGCAAAACTAATCTCAGGTATTCCAGAACTGCAACGATAAAATTGTGACGACAACACCTTGGAGCTCAACTCCCCGGGACACTGCCACAACCCCTAAATGTCAGGAGGCACCAAGAACAATGTTCTCGTCACAAAACCATCGGAACGATTCCAAGATACCCGTGTGATCCTAAATTTTTTTTAGTGAAATTTGAGAAGAGAAGAGTCAAAACTCTATGTCAGGATGCCTTACCAGAGCGATGAAGGGACTGGGGAGTAAAAAGAATTCCTAAACTCTCCGATATATAATTCCTAAATGACTCAAAACATTTTTCTAGACTCAACAACGTCAGCTAATTCGATCAAGCAGGGGGGCTCCTAAGGTCGGGGAAGGCTCTGATACCAACTTGTAACGCCCTCGATGCGGCTATATCTCCCACGTGTCGAAGCATGACTTAGAGGCATAACCGCATTGAAAGCAATGTCGCAAGTGAGGTAATCTTCACACAACCCATGTAATACATAAGGGAAAGAGATACATAGTTGGCTTACAATTGCCACTTCACAGAATTACATGAATAAAGCATTACATCAACCAGATATAATCACGGTCCGACTACGGAACCAAAATAAAAGAAGACTACCCCAAATGCTACACAGGTCCCCGATCGACCCCAACTGGGCTCCACTACTGATCAACTAGAACGAAACAACATAAAGGGCAAGATCCTCATCGAGCTCCTCCTTGAGCTTGGTTGCGTCATCTGCACGGTTCAACGGCACCTGCAAGCTGGTTTTGGAAGAACCTGTGAGTCACGGGGACTCAGCAATCTCACACCCTCGCGATCAAGACTATTTAAGCTTATGGGTAAGGTAAAAGGTATGAGGTGGAGCTGCAGCAAGCGACTAGCATATATGGTGACTAACCTATTCGCAAAAGAGGGCGAGAAGAAAAGGCAAAAGCACGGTCGAACAACTATGATCAAGAAGTGATCCTAGAACAACCTACATCAGACATTACTCCAACACCGTGTTCACTTCCCGGACTCCGCCGGAAAGAGACCATCACGGTTACACACGCGGTTGGTGCATTTTAATTAAGGTCAACTTCAGGTTTTCTACAACCGGACATTAATAAATTCCCATCTGCCCATAACCGCGGGCACGGCTTTCGAAAGTTCAAAACCCTGCAGGGGTGTCCCAACTTAGCCCATCACAAGCTCTCACGGTCAACGAAGGATATTCCTTCTAGCGGGAAGACCCGATCAGACTCGGAATCCCGGTTACAAGACATTTCGACAATGGTAAAACAAGACCAGCAAAGCCACCCAGATGTGCCGACAAATCCCGATAGGAGCTGCACATATCTCGTTCTCAGGGCACACCGGATGAGCCAGACGTCGGGTGGGCCAGCCCAGAGTTGCCCCTTGTAGCTCCGGACATCGCTCAGTTTGGACCAACACTCAGAGGAGCACTGGCCCGGGGGTTTAATAAAGATGACCCTTGGGCAGGCCTACCCAAGGGAAAGAAAAAGGCTAGGTGGCGAATGGTAAAACCAATGTTGGGCCTTGCTGGAAGAGTTTTATTCAAAGCAAACTGTCAAGGGGTTCCCATTATACCCAACCGCGTAAGGAACGCAAAATCCGGGAACATAACACCGATATGACGGAAACTAGGGCGGCAAGAGTGGAACAAAACACCAGGCATAAGGCCGAGCCTTCCACCCTTTACCAAGTACATAGATGCATTAATTAGATAAGAGATATTGTGATAGCCCAACAAGTAAACATGTTCCAACAAGGAACAACATATCCATGTACCAACAAGGTACAAACTTCATCTTCACCTGCAACTAACAACGCTATAAGAGGGGCTGAGCAAAGCGGTAACATAGCCAAACAACGGTTTGCTAGGACAAGGTGGGTTAGAGGCTTGGTTCAACAATATGGGAGGCATGATAAGCAAGTGGTAGGTATCGCAGCATAGGCATAGCAAAAGAGCGAGCAACTAGCAAGCAAAGATAGAAGTGATTTTGAGGGTATGGTCATCTTGCCTGAAATCCCGTAAGGAAGAAGAACGAGTCCATGAAGAAGACAAACGGGCGTAGTCGAACGAGTCCTCACAAACGCGACGTTATCGGAACCAACCCGAAGAAGCAACACCGGAAAGAGCAAACAACATAGTAAACAACCACCACATAATCATGGCATGATGCACAAACAAGTATGATGCATGTCCGGTTTAATGAAGCATGGCATGGTAAAGTGCACAAACAACCCTACAAATTAAGTGGAGCTCAATATGCAACTCCGTTGCATATTGACGAAACACCACATTCAAGTTATTTAGTTCGATCTCGTTTATGTACCCAACAATATTAAATGTTGTTAAACAATGGCAAGAGGGGAAGCATGATGAAACTATCTAATCTAGGCAAGTTTAAATGAGGCCGGAGCAACAAAACAACAAGTCCGGAAACTCCTCATATGCATATATTAGGTTTGGTACTGTTCTGCCTAAACATAATTTTAGAGTTGTTAAACATGCAAAGTAAAGCCATCATGATAATCTAGGCATTTTTCTACCCCATTTGCATATAAAGTTTATTAAAAACCGAGCTACGGTTATTTAGTTATGAAATAAATCATTTTAGCAAGTTAATTAAGCAAGTTTAAACAAGCAGCATTTTAAACATTTTAAACATGGTTGAAAGTTGGATATTATGAAACTAGATGAAATTCTAGTCAAGTTACATATATAGTTTGTTCAATTTGGATGCATGCATATTTAAATATGAGCAATGCAAAACAATGGCAGTTTTGAAAATATGCAAGCACTAGATATGACAAAAATCACATTACATATAAATTTTATTAAAAACCGAGCTACGGTTATTTAGTTATGAAATAAATCATTTTAGCAAGTTAATTAAGCAAGTTTAAACAAGCAGCATTTTAAACATGGTTGAAAGTTGGATATTATGAAACTAGATGAAATTCTAGTCAAGTTACATATATAGTTTGTTCAATTTGGATGCATGCATATTTAAATATGAGCAATGCAAAACAATGGCAGTTCTAAAAATATGCAAGCACTAGATATGACAAAAATCACATTACATATAAAGTTTATTAAAAACCGAGCTACGGTTATTTAGTTATGAAATAAATCATTTTAGCAAGTTAATTAAGCAAGTTTAAACAAGCAGCATTTTAAACATTTTAAACATGGTTGAAAGTTGGATATTATGAAACTAGATGAAATTCTAGTCAAGCTACATATATAGTTTGTTCAATTTGGATGCATGCATATTTAAATATGAGCAATGCAAAACAATGGCAGTTCTGAAAATATGCAAGCAATAGATATGACAAAAATCACATTACATATAAAGTTTATTAGAAACCGAGCTACGGTTATTTAGTTATGAAATAAATCATTTTAGCAAGTTTAAACAAGCAGCATTTTAAACATTTTAAACATGGTTGAAAGTTGGATATTATGAAACTAGATGAAATTCTAGTCAAGTTACATATATAGTTTGTTCAATTTGGATGCATGCATATTTAAATATGAGCAATGCAAAACAATGGCAGTTCTGAAAATATGCAAGCACTAGATATGACAAAAATCACAGACTGGGAAAAATATAACATCGGGCCGAATCTGAAACAGTGGCAGTGGCCGAGTAGGATTTGGCCCAAGCAGCTGTGGGTGTGTGCAAAATAACAGGAAAATAGAGCAAAAATATGGGCAGCTGGGACTCAAACCCCAGACCTCCTGGATGGATACTGGCTGCGCTAGCCACTGGGCTAGCTTTGTGTTGGTCATGCAAAGGGAGACCGGCGCAAGGTAAAGCGTATGTGCAACGCGACCAAGACCCAAACTGAAGCGCGCACGGGGATCTCAGCGGCGACGGCAGCGAGCAAGCATGGCGCCTGCGGTGGATGCAGAGCTACGGTGGGCGGGCGGAAAGGTTCAGGGTGCAGCGCACAGGTTCGGGTGTGCGGGATCCTAAGGACGAGCTCGGGCTCGCTTCGGACACGGCGACTGCAGAGGCATGCAAGGGACCACGAGGCTTCGGTCGAGCGCAAGAGTTGCTGGCTACAGGTGCGTGCGCGGTGAGGCGAAAGCAGAGGCGCGGCGCTGCTGTAGAGAGCGGTCAGACGCGAGGCGATGCGTGCGCGAGGGGATCGGAAGCGGGGCTGGACGAGCATGATACAGCAACCCCAACAACTACAGAAATACGTTGCAGACTTCGCCGGAGCACCGACAGCTAGACGAAGACATGAAACTAGCGACGCGTACAGGGATCAGTCGGCAACAAGAAAGAGCAGGGATGGGTGTGGGTATACCTAGTATACCTAGGACAAGAAGAAGTGGCCGGGGACGCAGCAGATCGACGGCGGGGAGGCGAAGATCTCCGGTGGACTTGCTGTCCGTGAAGTAGAGGAAGCAGGGGATGAGGTCGTCGGTGTGGAACTTGGTGATCCGACATAGGGAAGACGTCTGAACGGGCGGAGTCGACGTCGACGAAGAAGATGGACATGCTGGAGGCGACTGTGGTGGCCTCCGACCAAGCAGGAGACGGTGAAGCTCTCGGTGGTGCTCTCAGTTCTTGAAGAAGAAGAAGAAGAACCAGAGGAAGTAGAGGCCTTGAGGCGGCGGCAAGAGGGGGAAGAGGGAAACTCTAGGGCACGGGGCTCTGGATTTATAGGAGGGCCAGGAGGCGTCGATGGGTCGTGGTGAAACCACGGTGGCCATGTGCGGGCGCCCTGGAGGTTTTACCGTGAGAGAAAAGAGATCGGGAGGAGGAAGAAAAAAACAAGGGAAGGAGAGGCTGCAGGTGGGGCCTGGACGGGTGTCCAGCGTGGATTCACCACGAGAGAGTGGAACGAGGCTGCGGGAGTAGAGCTGGGCTGCGGAGGCGCTGGAGCTGGGCCGGGCTCGACTGGAGCAGCGCTGCTTCTGCTGGGCTGCTCAGTTGCTACTGCTGCTTCCCTTCTTCTCTTTTCTTTAGACAGAAAACAAGACAGAAAAGCACAGGTATAAAGGAGAGGGTTAAGAGAGATATGAGAATGTCCCTGGAGTCCAGGATTTGTGCAGGATTTGAATAAATCGACTTGGCAATTTTAAGAGGTAGAAAAATAATCCAAGTTTGAATTAAATTCAAACTTGAGCCATTTTTGAACCCAACCAAATCAAGTTGAAAGGAGCTGAAATTCGGCAGAGAGCTTGAAGGCATGGTTGAGAATTTATAGTAAAAGAATGAACATTACACGGAACAGAAACAATGCCACTTGAATAAATGGGTGAGAATTGAACGGAAGAAGCTAGAGATGGGGTGTTGCACTGATGATGGTTTAGATGGAAAGGACAAGATGATACAACAAATAAGATGAGGAGAAGGAGTTCACAAAGATAACAAGCACGCAACAAATATGCACACTACAATGAAGATCATGATGCAAATGCAACAAAAATAACAAAGGCACAATGCAACATAACAAGTGAGATGAGCATGATGCAAGAAGCAAAGATATGACAAAGCACTCAACATGATCATGGCATAAACATATATAGGAATGAAATATGCAACAATAATTATGATAATGCTACAAACATAATAAACACACAACAGCAACTAAAAATAAATGGAAGGCAAATCGAGCATCGGTCTCGGGGCGTTACAGCCCCCCCTAGGGCGCGTCCCCCTACCTCGTGGGCCCCCTGTTGCGTCTCCGACTCCAACTCCATCTCCATATATTGAGTTTCGATGAGAAAAAAATCAGGGAGAAGAAATCATCGCGTTTTACGATACAGAGCCGTCGCCAAGCCCTAAAATTTCTCGGGAGGGCTGATCTGGAGTCCGTTCGGGGCTCCGGAGAGAGGGATACGTCGTCGTCGTCATCATCAACCATCCTCCATCACCAATTTGTTAGCTTTGACATGTCTCAAAAAAAACTATGTTAGCTTTGACTAAAGTCAAACTTTATAAAGTTTGACCAAGTTTATAGAAAATAGTATAAACATTTATAGTAACAAATTTATACGATGTGAAAATATATGCAATGATGAATCCAATGATATTGATTTGATGGTGTGTATGTTAATTTATTTTTCTATGAACTTTTTAAAGTATATAAAATTTGATTTTAGACAAACCTAATATAAAAAATACAGAATACATAGTAAACAAAAATGAAGGAAATACATATAGAACATAAGTAGTATTTTTCATGCATGCTGAGAGAAATATTTTCAGTGTGAATTGATTAGGTGGCATGTGTGATGAGTAAAGTATAAATACTATCTCCGTCCCATAATATAAGAGTGTTGACACAACACTAATGTTAAGAACGTTCTTATATTATGAGACGGAGAGAGTAGCATTTTTCATACATGTTCAGAGAAATAATTAGTGAGGTGAGGTGATGAGGTAGCATGTCTAAGGTGACATGTGTGTATGATAGAGAATTGAAATCAGGAATATAGATCTAGGATTAATTGGTCGGATACTCCTCTACTTTCTACCCTTTAAAATAGTTAGTCAAAGTGAACTAATCTGTAGTTGAATGATTAGAGGTGCTCATAGAGATATGATGTGCATGTGTGCTTTTATAAAGGTGATTGTATGTACGTGTATGATTGTATATGGGTGTATATGAGCGTTTGCGATCGTACTGCGTTAAAAAAAAGTTAGTTAAACATTGCCCAATCCCCAAAGCAATCCCCTCGCTGCCCCCGGTCGCTCCCATGAGCACGCCTCGCCGTTGCCGCATCTCGCCGGCGGCGTAGACAACGCCATTCTCCCCGCCGACTAGTTGATCTGCCCCAGACTAGTCCTCCCAACCGACCAAATCACCCATCAAAAAAACACCGGGAGGAGTTGCGCTGCTAAGCCTACCATGAGCACGAGAGGGGAGATGTCTACCCCTGGCTGCCGCCGCACCTCCCCGCCGCCTGCCTCTCTGCCAGACGACGACGACATGCTTCGGGAGGTTCTCCTCCGCCTGCCCCCGCGGCCTTCCTCCCTGCCCCGGGCCTCCCTCGTCTGCAAGCGTTGGCGCAGCCTCGTCGCCGATCCCCAATTCCAGTGCCGCTTCCGCGACCACCACGGCAAGCCTCCTCTCCTTGGCTTCTTCCTCGATTCCCGTCCGTTTGTTCCGATTCTGGATCCACCAGACCGCATCCCCGAAGCTCGCTTCTCCATGCCTCCCCTCGAGAGCTACCGCATCATCGACTGTCGCGACGGGCTCGTCCTTTTCCTCGCCCACAGGATGATGCGCCGCTTGGTTTTATGGAACCCCGTCGCTCGCGAGCAGCGCCGGCTGATCTTCCCGCCGGAGCTGGACAACGCCCAGATGTTCTTCTTCAACGGGGCGGTGCGTCGCCCTGCCCGCCGCCAAGGATGGCATTTCCAGGTGGCCCTCATAGCCCGTGACACACTATGCACAAGAGTTTCGGTATGGCTTTACTCATCAGAGACCGGGGCATGGGGCAACATCAACTCACTGCAGCTGCAATCGATTCAGTCTATGCCACAGCCCAGCACTTTGATTGGGAATTCCTTTTGCTGGTTATTTACCGTGGGTCATGGCTGTGTCATACTTGAGTTTGATCTTGATAGGCAGAGCCTAGCTGTGACAGAGCTGCCACCACACACAGATATGGAAGCCGACTTTCACAAGTTATGGATTATGCCCTCCCAGGGTGGTGGGCTTGGCTTCATCCATCTCTCACAATTCCACGCCCAATTATGGAAGAGAGAGCCTGATTCTGATGGTTTTCCTGTATGGGTGCCCGACAGAGCTGTTGAATTCGGGGAACTTAGATCAACTTGCAAGGGCGACTTCCTCACTTTGGTTGGGTTTGACGAGGAGAGTAATGCAATCCTTGTGCTGACAGCTTCTGGTGTCTTCATGGTCTACCTCCAGTCAATGGAGTTCAAGAAACTTTCTGATCCAAAGTCCTTCTGTCACCATTATCCATTTGCATGTTTCTATCCTGCAGGTAACAGCAAGCCTTTATATAATTTATTACTTCGCGGTATTATAATATAAATTTATTTTCAGCAATTAGTTGCTCAAATGAATGTCATATCCTTGAGTGTTATGCTGATGATTGAAGTTCAAATCACATCAATTTTTTCTTTTGCCGCTTGATGAGTTCTTTAAAAGAAAATACTACTCAAGGCCACTGTTCTTTGGTTGTATGCATAAATTGTGTTTCAGATGTAGTCTTATCATCTTATGTGCCTATCTGAAGTATATATCTTTTCAGCATCGGAAGCATAACAGTTGGAAATCAATGAAATAGTTATTTGTCACTTGTGGAAGAGCCTTGCTGTGATTAGCTAGTTTAGATGTACAACTGGAAAACATCTAATAGGTCGAACCTATTATGTTTCTTGTCAGCTTTTGGTTTTGGCATGTCTTAATTTGCCCCGCTTGGTCTGACGAGGAATCAAGTTTACCAAAGATGATTTCTAGAAAGTATTTTTTTCTCTTGCAGGAATAATGTTATGGTAATATTCAGCACTGGACCGCAGTTCTCTTGACAATGTGACACATAACAGTTAAAATTGGAAGATAACTTAATGGAAGTTGAGACCCAAACAACCGAATATGCAACTCCATCGACACTTTTCGGAGCTTAAAGCTAGTTACACTCTTTCATTTGGAAGCTGAAACCAATTGAATAAATTTAAGTTCTTGTTTTGTTGAATATCTTCCTGAAGTGAGGAGTCCGTTTGCACTAGAGATTAAATAATTTTCTTCATAGCTCAGTGTTATTTTTCTCAGATTACATAACTATGCACCTCTCAGTTCATCTAGATATCCCATTGTAGTTCGCTCTTCTATCGATGGCTTTCCATTGGAATTGTCATTTGTTCCTGACTTATTATGCTCGTAGGTACTGGCATTGTTGATGGACATGATGGAAATGAAGTCCTGAACAATATGTGAGATGGTTGTTTGGTGAGACATGCTAGTATGATGTGATGACTGAAAGGGTGACGTAACTTTATCTCCTAGACATGTCCATTACGACATCTATGCTATTTTACAATTTATTGCTGCATGGGCTTGGCTGATGATGTTTTCTTATGAAAGTATTAACTCCATTTGTAATTTGTAAGGCATCTGGTACTTTGCCTAAATAATCGAGAACTATATATACCGGAACATGAGTAATTCAGAATCCTAGTTAGTACAGTTCACGTTAGTACACACTGCTAAGTATCTCCAGTCAAGTCAGATGTTGCTTTTGTTTTATATGAAAGTCAATTTCTCAACTTGATCACTAGTAAATCAATAGTTTATATATTGTCGCATTGACTAGGTTCATAAATAAAAACATTTTCAGGTTATGTAATTTTTTAATTTTATATAATGATGTTACATACTCCCTCCGTCCGGAATTAACTATCGCTGAAATGAGTGAAACGCATCTAGATACACTCATTTCAGCGACAGTTAATTCCGGACAGAGGTTGTAGTTTGTGAACTTTCTACGGTAGCAAAAATGGTGGTCAAAGGCATAAAGCTCTGATCTGACTTCTAATGTCATGCAAAGGTTAAAATGTCATCCATTTTAGGCTGAAAGAATGCTACTATTTTATTAGCTGATAAAGTATCTGCTAATACTAGTTCTCTTGTGAGTAGTTCTACTTCAGTTTATAAGAAGTATACTATGCTTATAACTAAGCTGGATCTTTTTTCTTTCTGTTGTTTTGCTATTTATTTCCCCGACGATGCTTGCATTATACTGCACATGCCGTGATATTCTAGACAGTTGCAGTATTTGCCAGTCGTGCATAAAAGCACTATGTTACTGATTGTATTGTTGTTTATATAAGGTATTGCTAAGTCGCGGGAATGGCTTATCGATGATCCATTCCCATCTGAAAATTGATCCGTTGTAGTGTGTACTCCCTCCGTCCGAAAATACTTGTCATCAAAATGGATAAAAAGGAATGTATCTAGAACTAAAATACGTCTAGATACATCTCTTTTTATTCATTTTGATGACAAGTATTTCCGGACGGGGGGGATTACTTATCGAGCGTGAAGTATGCCTGCGGGAACAAACTGTTTAACTTGTTAGTTCCCATTACTATTCCAGCGATGGGCATTTTCTCTGCCTAGCAACTACTCCCTCCGTTCCAAATTACTCGCCGCGGAAATGGATGTATCTAGAACTAAAATACATCTAGATACATTCATACGTGGGACAAGTAATTGAGAATGGAGGGAGTAGCAGTGATGGTCATTTTCAAATCTTTCTGTAAGGTGGTCTGGATTCCGTTGTAGACTGAATCCACATGGATGGCCTTATGTGAATGATCTGATCGTATCCCCAAGGGAAACCACACCTGCATCGTTCACTTTGTTCCTCTGCATCCTACTACTCCATACGGAGCGCAAAAGAAACACTCCAACAGCAACAGGTAGATGATTCCATATGGATCCTGGCGGTGGTCCTGGCCGTGTGCGCCTGCTTCTGGGAGCCGGTGGTGATGATGCATGGGCTGCTCATCCGCCGGGCAGCGTTTGAAGCCTTCCGCGAGCTCTACTACTACCTGCTCCGTGTAGTGGCGGAGCCAGGATTCGAGTATAGGGGGGGCTGAGTACATATATTGATCTAATCTTGTTGGTAATTACTCGTCGCTGCTACTAAAATTGTCGATCGTTGGGGGGGGGGGGGGTCGGTGTGTGATTTGAGTCTGGTCGATGTAGTGGACTGCTGTTGATATGAATGCTTTGGTTATCTGTATGCGTTTTTGTAAGAGTGTCGATGGCTTTAGGACGAACACATACTTTTTCTTGGGCCCCTGCTCGTCCCCCCTGGCTCCGTGCTCGGACCCGCCGTGACTGCGGTCGTGTTCCGCCACCTTCCCTAGTGGCCGATCTGCCTCTTGGCTTTTATTTTCGGTGTGTGATTTGAGTCTGGTCGATGTAGTGGACTGCTGTTGATATGAATGCTTTGGTTATCTGTATGCGTTTTTGTAAGAGTGTCGATGGCTTTAGGACGAACACATACTTTTTCTTGGGCCCCTGCTCGTCCCCCCTGGCTCCGTGCTCGGACCCGCCGTGACTGCGGTCGTGTTCCGCCACCTTCCCTAGTGGCCGATCTGCCTCTTGGCTTTTATTTTCGGTGTGTGATTTGAGTCTGGTCGATGTAGTGGACTGCTGTTGATATGAATGCTTTGGTTACTGTATGAGTTTTTGTAAGAGTGTCGATGGCTTTAGGACGAACACATACTTTTTCTTGGGCGTTAGCGTTAGGTAGAGATCATGCAGCATGAAAAGGTAACGATGCGACTTGCCATTTTGTTGAGCGGATCACTCAGTTCCTCCAAAACTGGTTACCTTATACTGTATCTGTTCATTTTTTCTAATAGTATGAGATTAAAACCATAAAACCTATAGGATTCTAGAAAGATTTTTTTTGGAGACAGACCAATACATATGTTGTTCAAATATTCAATCTGTCTAGGGCACATTTAGATGTGCTCTAATTATTGCACATTTAATTGACTCAATCAAACTAGAAAAAAAACTAGTAATAAAAATACTTGCACGAATCTTCACGTAAAATCAATGGCATAGAAATTAGATGTGTAATACTTAGGACACATCAAGATGTGCTTTAGTAAGACTGTAATTAAAAGGAAAATTGTAGTCAAAGTTTTAAAAGTTTGACTCAAAGCGTTTCCAAAATGTTCTGTGTTTGCGATACCAAGGGAGTAGTAGGGAGTGGAACACGGTCCACCTATCAATCGATATGAATAGGAAAACAAAACAGATTTTGATCCTAGGTTCTTGGAACGGGATTAATCCCTGACACATGTGACACAAAGCACTCCAACCCTAACGTTTTTATCATCTAGGGAGGAGCGCCGTTTCTATCCTAGCAATCACTGCAAATGTTGGGAAATTTACCAACTCGCAAGGGAATGGCCTGGAAAGGAGATGGAAGAAACCAGAGCCTAGATCAGTTAAGTTGAACGTGGGTGCGTCGTTTCATGTTGATGAAGGTGATGGAGCTATAGCAGCTGTTATTCGTGATCACAATGGGAAATTTCTTGCAGCGACATGCTCTTATATATCATATGCAGCAGATGCTAGTACTCCCTCCGTCCGAAAATACTTGTCCTAGAAATGAATAAAATGAATGTATCTATAACTAAAATAAGTCTAGATACAACCATTTATAGAACAAGTATTTCCGGACGGAGGGAGTACCTCAGAGGCAATGGCGATGCAAGATGGTTTGATGCTTGCTAACTCTCTTGGTTGCAATGTGATGGAAGCAGAATCTGATTCTGCAGAGGTAATCAATTTCTGTAATGGTGCAATGCAATGGTGGGACGAGGCGGCAGCTATCTACGCGGAATGTTTAGATTTAGCTACCTTAATAGGTGAGGTTAAATTCATGCACTGTAGAAGAGAAGCAAATAGTATGGCTCATGGGCTAGCAAAGCATACCTATCTTAGTAAAACTTTTTTGCTCGTGGTCTGATGATCCTCCAGTATGGATTATACCAGTTCTGGCAAATGATGTAATTGGTACTTGAGTTAATAAAGCTAGCCACGTTGGCCTTTTCCTAAAAAAAAGATGTCATCTGAAAAGAAAAAAAACAAACCAAAAAAACTGAAACTTGCCATCTGAAAAGATGTTGTCATGCTTGATAATAAAGTTGCCATCTTCACATCACTAAACTTGCCATAAAAAACATTTGGAGTTGCCATGTGCTCGTGCCACACATGTGGCACTTATCAGGGTCTTAATCAAGTTACCAACTTTATTAACTGCTGGAATACACCAGGGATTGCCGCGGAGAGCTGATCTTCACGGGTTTGGTGTCTCGCCAAATCAGGGAACAACATGAGTCGCTCTCCCCAGACACGATGTCAGACTAGACCCTGGAGGAGCGTGAGAATCCGGCGACGGGGTTAATGTCGGGTCGGATCTCGAAACCATTCTCCTCGGACGTGATGTCAGATCAGGCTCTGAAGGAGCATCAGGAATCCTTGTCGGATTCGATGTCATGTCAGATTTTGAAGCCGCTTCCCCTATGCCTAGTGTCAGATCAGACCCAGGAGGGGAGCGCAAAACTACTCATGGACTTGATGTTAAACCGGATTCAGGAACTCGTGAAGTCAGCTCTCTCAATCTCGGTATCAGATCGGATCCTAAAGACGTCGAAAGGAGTCAACTTTTTGGACCCACCCACCACTTATAATGTCGCCAACGTTAAAGATCTCGCTGATGTCCTTGAGGGGGAGGGGGGGGGGCGAGGAAGCAGAAGACGAGGACGAGGAGATCGACGAGTCTGCTGACAGCGGACCAGTAGCTAGAGGCAATTGGAAGGCAACCTCGACCTACAACATCTACATGGTGTACACGCCAAATGCCATCAACAATGGTTGTGGCGATAACAACAACAACAACAACAACAACAACAACAACAACGATGGCCCCAAGAGTCCTCCACCCGACAATGTCAGTACACGAAGGGGCCCAACAACGAGTTAGGTCCCTAATGATGAGGACATCTTGAATGAAACACCTGGCAGCCCGAACCACGACGGATGTCGGGAGAGGCTGATCAGGTTGGCCCAGAAGGTCATCAGGGATAAAGAATAGCTGCTCGCACAGGCTTAGGTTGTCGAAGAACACTGGTAGCAGGTCCTCCAATACTAGGAGGGCCTGAAAAACAAAAAAGAAGCAGTTGACGGCCAAGAAGAATCCATTCAAGCATGGCAGGAATCTGATTAAGGACTTGGATGTCGTCGTAGACCACAGTGTGGATTCTAAATGTATGTGGGCTAAAGAACTACACCCTAGTGCAACAGATGGACCTCCCCCTGATGGTTGGACCAACCATTACCGACAAGCGCATTCCAGAGATGGTGATACATCATACGAAGAACCACGCCGAGGCATCTTGCAACGTTGGAAGTTGCACATCAAGTTCCCGCACCAAGGAGCAGTGACGTGCACTGGCCGTGGACAACTCTCCCCAGAGGGTGTGTTAGTCCAAACGGGACATACCACGTCACCTGTGCCGCCATGGGACAGGTGTAGGCCGGGGGTCGGCCTCAATAATGCAAGTTATACCATTGATGCTCTCCAATATCTGGGTGGCCCGTCAAACTTTAAGCTCACGAATTGTGACAAGTACGATGGGACCACGAATCCCGCGATCTGGATATGCGGTTGACGAGTGGATTTTATGCACACTTTTTAGAGTATATTTTAGTGCCAAAATCCCTCATGTCATATCCATCCAACACTTATTCTTGTCCCCAATGCATACTTTCTAATTTCTGCTCGTTTAACTAAGTTCGTTGCACAACTTTAATTTCTATTTAGTTTTTATTAGTTTCCCTTTGTTTTGGGTTCTTTCTAGGTATGTCGGCATGTCCGTGGACTTGGCACATGAAAGGGTCCAAGTTGGGGTTAAGGAGAAGTTCCAGGCACTAGACTTAGGCAATTTGAGAGTGTAAAAAAATTGATTTTTCAAATTGCTCAAAATGAAGATCTAATACCTCATGTGCATCGTCGTCGTTCCTACGATCCAATGAGCCCCAAAACGTCAAATTTTCAGTTCATATGAAGAAATGACAACCGTTCCCATAAACAGAATAAAAGACTGCCTTTGGTACGATCGTGGTTGCTCGTACCAGGCCCAGACAGTTTCGAAAGCCATCATTTTTTGTACAATCTAAGGGGTAGTGTCACGATGCAATTGAGTGGAACATGCGGCACCACTTTCACGCTCGTGCCCAAACGATAGTGTCATGCCTTCCTCTGTTGATGTTGTTAGTCTTATCTTTCGTGACCTAACTACTCTAGGTTAGGGCAAAGGGCTTGCAACGTGTGAAAGTAAGAAGCAAATGATGGAACAATTACTTTTATTGATGCATTCGGGCAAGCACATATAAAAAAACGTTTCCATTAATTGGTCGGTTGGACACAAAACGTCCACTGCATTGTCCACGCGTCATGTGCCCCTAACTAAGCCATATGCAACATGACCCTTGTTGCAAGAAGTGCAAGCGCAACACGAACTAGTGGAAGAAAAAGGTGAAAAAACTATTTGAGGGGATTGCAATAAGGCTCGTGTTGCAAAGCAATGAGCACAACACGAAGTTTATTGCAAAGGCTCAGTGAGTAGATCAGACACGGTAAAAAATATTTAGGGATTGCAACAAGGCTCCTGTTGTGAAGCGCTAAGCGCAAAATGAGACTTGTTGCAAAGGCTTAGCGAGCAGATTGGACACTAGAAAATAATATTCGGGGCATAGAAACAGGACTCATATTGCAAAGCGATGAGTCCAACACAAGGCTTGTTGGAAACGCTCCACGAGTAGATCATATTGCTGTTTCATCTGGAAAAAAAATCAAAGGTTGCAATAAGTCTCGTGTTGCAAACCGCCGAGCACAGTGGCAGAGGCAAAATTGCCCAGAAACTGATATTAGGGGCGAGGGGCAAGGGAAGAAATCAGAAGTCCTAGAGTGCGTTTGGGAGCAAAGTATTGATGTGGTTTCTTAGGAAGACTGTGGTTTGTGAAAATATCTTGGTATTCAATACTTTAAGGTGTTTGGATGAAAAGAATACTGTAGTTTAACAATTCGTGGTACATCTAAAAGTGTGGTATTTCTGTGGTATATAAAAAAGAGGCACAAACGTCTTTAATGAAAACCGAGAAATGTTGGGTACTATGATTTTTAGTAATCGAAGTATTTATTTATTGCCCATGTATTGAAATACTGAGGTTTTGAAATACTATTGATTTTGAAAAAATGTGTTTGCCAAACTAGACCTTACTATTCATACACATAATACAAAGAAAACCATGGTCATAGGGGTGCCCCTGCCTCGGCTACTATCTAAGCCTAAGAGCATCTCTAGCAGACCCCGCATCCCGCCGGCCCACAAAACGCGTTTGCAGTTCGCAGAAAAAAGGCTTTGCGGGCTGGCGCGGACGGCCGTAGAGGCAGACCCCCCAACGGACTCGTATAAAAGGATATTCGTGGAATATACTTTTTTACGGGTCTGCTTGGGCACCACCGCGTCGACCCGCAAACCGAAGACGCCCAATTCTCGAATTTGACATTGGTTTCGACAAATAAGTTCAAATTCAAACAACATAACACAATTTACGCGCAAATAAAAGCTTCAGTTTAGTAGGACAGATGCAAAAGAGGGTCTTGCAAAAGTGACGACCATGTCCGGCATCATCTTGGTCGATCTTCACTCCGCGCCATCGAGTCCATCTTGAAGTTCATCGCCACCACCGAATCCACCTCCGGCGCTTGTTCCAACTCCCGCACCGAAATCACTGACATTGGCACCATATGGAGCAGAGAAAACATCTCCGGCACTGTAACACACATTGGCTGACGCAACCATTCTCCTCTGCAAAATTTCTCGCCTTGCCATATCATGCCATTCTTTGGTGAGGTCGTCCATGTCATTGCGGTTCATTGTCATGATCTTGTTATCTTCGGCGAGCAACTTGGACATGGCTTTGTTTTCAACGGCACGTGCTCTTCTCTCCTCAATGGCCGCTTTGCGCAGCCCCTCTTCCTTGAGCAATTGCCACTTTTCTTGCTTCTCCCTTGCCTTCTTCTCGGCCAACTCTTTCTTGATCTCCAACAACTTCAACAACATCAACTCATTTGATTGCACCATGGCATCAATCTTCTTCCTCAAGCTCGATGCTTCGTGCTCTCTCTTCATCTTCTCCTTAGTCTTCTTGTCACCATCGGGCTTGTTCAAATTTCTTGGGCCATCATCATCCTCATCTTCATCCATGTTTATAAGTGAACCTCTCTTCGGTGGGGATTCTTTGTCGATCAACTTCCACTTCTCGCACTCTTTGAGCAAGTCCCAACAATGCTCTAGTTTGAAGAATTTGCCTTCCGAAGCTTCAATGTCTTTGTATCTATGTTGGGCAATTTTTTCCTACACAATTTGAACAAAGTGAAATGATGCAATCATTTCATATGATGCAATATGATGTGCACAACTTGAACAAAGGCAAAACAAACTCACATAGTCGGATACCACGGTTCCACTTGGAGGTGCATTGCGTACTTGCTCCAAGCAAGCTGCCCAACGACTGCACATAGGCTTGATCACATCCCAACGCCCTTGAAGCGACCGAAATGTGCGTGGAGTCCTATTGGGGTGTGACGCCCCCGATTCAATCGTACACTAATCATACAGGCAAATGTGTACGATCAAGATAAGGACTCACGGGAGATATCACAACACAACTCTAGACACAAATAAAATAGTACAAGCTTTATATTACAAGCCAGGGACCTCGAGGGCTCGAATACATAGCTTGAAACACAAGAGTCAGCGGAAGCAACAATATCTAAGAACAGACATAAGTTAAACAAGACTGCCTTAAGAAGGCAAACACAAAAGCATCAACGATCGACGAGGCAAGGCCTCCTGCCTGGGACCTCCTAACTACTCCTGGTCGTCGGCGGTCTCCACGTAGCAGCAAGAACCATCCGGTAGTAGTAGTAGACGACAGCGGTGGCATCTGGCTCCAGGGATCCACCATCTGGTTGCAACAACCGGAAAGAAGAAAGAAGGGGGAAAAGTGTAGCAAAGCAACCATGAGTACTCATCCAAAGTACTCGCAAGCATCAGATCTATAATAAGTATGCATTGGTATCAAAAGGAAGGGTTGTATATGTGGACTGAACTGCAGAATGCCAGAATAGAGGGGAAGGCCTAGCCTATCAAAGACTAGCATCTTCAAGCAGCTCCAAGCATCTTGCAGCATGTGGAATAGTAAAGAATAGCAATTTATATATAACAAACATGTTGTAGCATTAATGCCCAGAGATCCTTCCCCGACTCCCTGCGAGAAAGCAATCCGGAGCCACATATCTCAAGTATCCATTTCTAGTTGTAATAGATCAGGATATAAGTCTGAACATCTGTTACAGTGGACACGACTATTGATTACTCTGGCCGGACACACTTTTCTGGGTCAATGCCCAGCCTCGGAAGATCAACACGCCGTAGCCCTACCTAGGCTCAGCAGAGAGGTCCCTGCCGGTCTACATCCTAAGCACTCCGGGGTCTGGGCCCATCGCCCGTTGCACTCCGGGTCGTTGTGCGACGAGCTGGGACGAGCACCACCTCATACTGGATGGCACTGGCCCGACAGGCCCACAATGCTAAACTGGACGTCTGACAAAGCTTCGGCTGATACTGCGACGTCGAGGCCCATAACTATTCTCGCGTGGTGGTTAGTGCGTAAAGGCCAAAGGCCAACTCAGAACAAATACCCAAACCATAGTGCATTATTAGCTTGCGGAGACGAACAGAGACTCACGATAATGTGACCCCGTCGCCCCGTCTCGTGGACTTACGGCAAGGGCCCAGAATGCCCGGCCGTGCCACGTAATTAACTTGTGGGTGCTCTCCAGGCCCGCCCGACTTTCACATCAACTCGCGGGTACCCCTCAGGGCCGACCCGACTTCAACAATGGTCTCAAGTAAAGTCAAGGTAACCATGTATCCAAACATCAAGGGGAAAACCCGAGGAACCACCCTCGGAGGATTCCACTCGATGTAATCATCAAGGTGAACGTAAGAGGAACCACCCTCGAGGTTCACACTTGAGGGGTTGCACGACAGAGTCGTATCGAGAATGGTGAAGGAGGAACCACCCTCGTTGACCACGACCGAATAGCTACACTACAGATATCTCATCAGGAGTGATGTATGAGGTTCCACCCTCGGCACTCAATGGTAACTCTGTAGAGTCGAGCAATAAAAGGGGCGTGACGTGATGTGAGGTGTCGGGCTCTGGTCATCGATCACGTTGACCGAGTCATTGATGATGAAGCAGGGGCAACAAGGACAAGGTGGGGTCACTGATGGATCACTAACCAACTGTGACGCCCCGAGACCGTCGCACCAGGTGTCTTCCAGTGATTCGCTGTTTTTGCCTTGTCTTTTGCTTGTGTGTCGCATCTTGTCATGTCATCATTTGCATTGCATCATCATGTTTTCAAAACTTGCATCCGCCCCGGTCTCCTCGTCCTCTCTGTTGTCCGTTCTGAGCCCAACCACACTTGCACACGCCCGCGACATGTCTGAAATATTATTTTATAAGTGGCTGGAAAATGTTCTCGGAATGGGTTGAAAGTTGGCATGCGGTGTTGTTTTGTTGTCAGTAGACCGCCTGCCAAGTTTCATCACATTCGGAGTCCGTTTGATGCCCCAACGGATAAATATAGCGGCAATAGTAGCCGGTCTAACGTCGGACGTTTTCGGTCTCCGGAAACAGTCGCCGGGCCTCCCTCTCTTCTCTTCTCTCAGCTCGAGACCGTCTACACAGCCCACTACCTACCGCCAGGTCCAACCTAACCTCTCTCGTCAGCCCGCAGCCCTCCTCGCGCGCGCGTCCGAAAATTGTCCCGGACCCGACCTGAGCAGTCATCACCGTCGTGTCTGGATCATCCCCAAACATCTACAAAACGTCTCCGTTTTCTCATTTGGGCTCCCTAGCCTATTTTCCCCAACCGTCCGATTACAATCGGAGGGACGGATTAGCCCCTACCCAAAAATCGTTTTGCTATATGTCAGACCAACCCTAAAAATCCTCCCTTGTCCCATCGCGCCGCCGCCACCCACTCCAAATCCCCATCGGGATCGCCGCCGCATCCTCCTCGCTTTTCTCAGCCACCCAACCAGATCCACTCCCCTGCCTTCTCGATCCAACCCCACCGAGCTCCTTTGCTCGATTCCCCTGCTCCCTTCCTTCTCCTCCCTCTGTTGCCACCAGCAGGACCAGCCCTGCGCCGCCAAGCCCCTCCCATGGTCGCCTCTGCCCGAGAGCCACCAGCAGAGACCTCTCGCGAGCCTGCAGGCCGACCCCGTCGCTCCTCCTCTTCCCTTTGTTTTCCTCCCTCCTCTCACATCTCTCTCTCTGAACCAGTGTCTCAGGCCACCATGAGCAGCCCCAGGAGCTCCCTTGCGCCGCCGGATCCGAGACCCCTCGCCCGGACCTGCCCGTTCCCGGCGCTCGCGTCGCCGTCAGCCAACCGTCGCCGGAGTTCCTTGTCGGCTCGCGCGCCGACCTGCAAGTCCCTCGCCTCGCCGTCCTGCACCTGGAGCCGCGCCCCTCCGTCGTCTCTTCCTGGATCCACCGCAGCAGGCGGACCTCCGCATCCGGCCACGCCGCCGGCAAGCCCTGTCTGTACCTCGCCGGCCATCTCCGACGCCTCCTCGCCGGAGTTCCCTCGCGCCAAGTTCGCCGTTCGCCGCGCCAAGGCCCCTGCCTCGCGCCCTCCTCCTCGTCGCCCTTCGTAGCCTGGAGTCGCCGGGAGCCCGCGCCAAGTCCCTCGCCTCGCCGCCCCTTCGCCTCGCTCGCCGGAGCTCTGCTCCAGGCGCCGCCCGCAGTTCTGCTGTTCTCTGCATCGCGCCACTGCCTCTCCTGCATCCAGACGAGAACGAGCGAGGCAACCGCTCGCGTTGACCGCATCTCCCTCTTCGCTAGGCCCAGCACCAGGCCTCCTCTATTTTTTCTTTTTTTGAACGGGCCAAGCCCATGGTAAGCCAGATCCAGCGCCCCGCCTTGCACTAATGGGCCAGCCAGTTTTGGCCCAGATCTTTTTTTTCCTTAACTGTGATTTAATCAGTTTCCAGGGAATTGCACTTTTGCAGATCAGTCCCTAAACTTCATGCATTTCATTACTCACAAACTAAGCATCACATGTAAAAACTTTGTATATGAAACTTGCTTAGAATTTTGTCTAGTTTAATAATATTCAACTTTCATGCATGTTTAAAATGTCTAAAATGTTGTTTGGTTAATTTGCTCCTATGTCATGCAAAAATGCTTTAATTCCTAACTAAATAACCGTAGCTCGGATCTTAATAAACTTTCTATGTAAATGGGGTGGAAAAATGCCTAGTTTAACATGATGACCTTACTTTGCATGTTTAATAACTCTAAAATTATGTTTAGGGCAGAACAGTACCATAACCAAAATATGCACATGAGGATTTTTTCGGACTTGTTGCTTGTTATTCCGGTCTCATTTAAACTCGGATAGATAGGTAGTTTTACTTTGCTTAACCCTCTTGCCATGCTAAACAACATTTAATCTTGTTGGGTACATAAACGAGAGGGAACTAAATAAGTCATGTGGTGTTTTCTTCAATATGCAACTTCGTTGCATATTGAGCTCCACTTAATTTGTGGTGTTGTTTGTTGCACTTTGCCATGCCATGCTTCATTAAACCGGACATGCATCATACTTGGTTGTGCATCATGCCATGTTTATGTGGTGGTTGTTTACCATGTTGTTTGCTCTCTTTCCGGTGTTGCTTCTTCGGGTTGGTTCCGATAACGTTGCGTTTGTGAGGATTCGTTCGCCTATGTCCGTTTGCCTTCTTCTTGGACTCGTTCTTCTTCCTTGCGGGATCTCAGGCAAGATGACCATACCCTTGAAATCACTTCTATCTTTGCTTGCTAGTTGCTCGCTCTTTTGCTATGCCTATGCTGCGATACCTACCACTTGCTTATCATGCCTCCCATATTGTTGAGCCAAGCCTCTAACCCACCTTGACCTAGCAAACCGTTGTTTGGCTATGTTATCGCTTTGCTCAGCCCCTCTTATAGCGTTGTTAGTTGCAGGTGAAGATTGGAGTTTGTTCCTTGTTGGAACATGGATATTTTGTTGGGATATCACAATATCTCTTATTTTAATTAATGCATCTATATACTTGGTAAAGGGTGGAAGGCTCGGCCTTATGCCTGGTGTTTTGTTCCACTCTTGCCGCCCTAGTTTCCGTCATATCGGTGTTATGTTCCCGGATTTTGCGTTCCTTACATGGTTGGGTTATAATGGGAACCCCTTGACAGTTCGCCTTGAATAAAACTCCTCCAGCAATGCCCAACATTGGTTTTACCATTCGCCACCTAGCCTCTTTTTCCCTTGGTATTCGCGGACTCAAGGGTCATCTTTATTTTAACCCCCCCGGGCCAGTGCTCCTCTGAGTGTTGGTCCAACCTGTCAACCGCCGGTGGCCACCAGGGGCAACTCTGGGATGGCCTACCGGAAGTTTGGACAATCTGAGTGTGCCCTGAGAACGAGATATGTGCAGCTCCTATCGGGATTTGTCGGCACATTCGGGCGGTGTTGCTGGACTTGTTTTACCATTGTCGAGGATGTCTTGTAACCGGGATGCCGAGTCTGATCGGATTGTCTTGGGAGATGGAATATCCTTCGTTGACCATGAGAGCTTGTGATGGGCTAAGTTGGGACACCCCTGCAGGGATTTGAACTTTCGAAAGCCGTGCCCGCGGTTATGGGCAGATGGGAATTTGTTAATGTCCGGTTGTAGAAAACCTAAAGATTATCTTAACTAAAATGCATCAACCGCGTGTGTAACCGTGATGGTCTCTTCTCGGCGGAGTCCGGGAAGTGAACACGGTGTTGGAGTTATGCTTGACGTAGGTTGCTCTAGGATCAATTCTTGATCATAGATTCTCGATCGTGCTTTTGCCTTCTCTTCTCGCTCTCTTTTGCGTATAGGTTAGCCACCATATTTGCTAGTCGCTTGCTGCAGCTCCACCTCATACCTTTACCTTACCTATAAGCTTAAATAGTCTTGATCGCGAGGGTGTGAGATTGTTGAGTCCCCGTGACTCATAGATACTTCCAAAACCAGTTTGCAGGTGCCGATGTTACCGAGCAGGTGACACAACCAAGCTCAAGGAGGAGCTCGATGAGGATCTTGTCCTTTGTGTTGTTTCGTTTCAGTCGATCAGTAGTGGAGCCCAGTTGGGACGATCGGGGATCTTTGTAGCATTTGGGGTAGTCTTCTTTCATTTGGTTCCGTAGTCGGACCTTGATTGTATCTGGTTGATGTAATGCTTTATTCATGTATTGTGTGAAGTGGCGATTATAAGCCAACTATGTAACTCTTTCCCTTATGTATTACATGGGTTGTGTGAAGATTACCCCACTTGCGACATTGCTTTCAATGCGGTTATGCCTCTAAGTTATGCTTCGACACGTGGGAGATATAGCCGCATCGAGGGAGTTACACCAACCTATACTAAGCAGTTTAGGATAAGCAGGTAAGGTACAACAACAGGTACAAAAGCAGGCTATGCATCAGAATAGGAGCAATCAATTACAATAGCAAAATCTAATGCAAGCATGAGAGAATGGAATGGGCGATATCGGAATGATCAAAGGGGGGGGCTTGCCTGGTTGCTCAGACGAGAAGGAGGGGTCGTCGTCGACGTAGTCGATCATAGGTGCATCAGCAGCGGTCTCGGGGTCTACCGGAGAACAAGATGGGGAAGAAACAGTAAATACAGAGCAAACAGATGCATGACAAGACGATAAGCGGTGCTAGGGGTGTTCTAACGCAGTGCTGCACGATACTAATGAAGGGGGAAATCAACCGGGAATGTTTTCCCGGTTCTGGACCTGTGTCAGACAGATGACCGGAGGGGGAAAGTTCCATGTTCAGATAGTTAGAGGCATCTGACAGGTAAACGGACCGCGTGTTCGGATTCGTCTCGTCGTTCTGAGCAACTTTCATTTATAAAACCTTTTCATCTGAGCTACGGTTTATTTTCTATGAATTTTTAATGTTTTAAAAGATTCTCTAGAATTTCTAAAATTGTTTAAATCGGTAGAAAATGAATAATGACATCAGCATGAAGTCAGAGTGATGTTAGCAGTCAACGTTGACCTATTGACCAGTCAAACTGACAGGTGGGTCCATTTTGTCACAGATTGATACTAATTAACAGTTTAATTAGTTAAATAGTTAATCAGGTTAATTAACATAATTAATTAATTAACTCTTTTAATTACTTTAATTATTATTTTCATTTTAAAAACATTTTTAAACATTTTGGGGGTGTGCCCCCTTGTCATAGGCCCAAGGGGCCATATTGGGCACCGGGTGCGGGTGCTGGGCGCCACCGGGCGCGGTTGCGGGCGCAACCCGCGCGGCGCCAAGCCCGATCGGGGGAACAGGGCGAGGCCACCGGGGAGCAGCGCGTCGCCACCGGCGAGCGGCAGGAGGAGGCGGTGAGCGGGGCTGCGGGGCAGCGAGCGGGCAAGCGAGAGGGTGGCTGCGACGACATGACAGGCGACGGACGGCGCGGGCGAGCGAGGGAGCTGTGGGGACGCGGTGAGCGCGCCGGGGAGGGAGGCGATGCGCGGGCGCGTGCGTCGGGCGTGGCCGGCGCGGCACGGGCACAGCCAAGGCGTGGCCTCGGCGGGGTGAGGCACGGGATGCGGTGGCCACATCGGGCAGATGGGAGAGAGGAGGACGACCGGGGTTGCTCACTCGCGTTGAAGGGAAGGCCTGATGCAGGAGAACACGACGGCGGGGAGCGGCGGCCGGCAGGGAAGAGGTGAGGAGGAGGTCATGGCACGCAGGGTGGTGGCGATGATGAGGCCGGTGCGTCAAGGCCGTGAGCCGCAGCGGCGGCGGGGCGGCGCTGGGAACAGGCGCCGACGTCGGGGCGGCGCCAGGGGGCAGCGGCGTCTAGGAGGCGGGGCACGGTTCGATCCCCCTGACCCAATCGGGGGGGGGGGGCAGAGGAGGGCAAGGGAGTGGGGAAGGAGCAAGGGAGATAGTGGGGGGCCGTGGGGGGTGTGGGGTGGATTAGGTCACGGGAGGGAGTGGCCTAATAGGCTAGGGGGCAGCAGGTGTGGGCCGGCCGGCTGGGCTGATTGGCCTAGTTGGGCCAGGGGGTCTTCTTTTGTTTTTATTAGTTTGCTTTCTCCTTTTCTTTTATCTACTTTTGCCGTTTGACTTAACTTCGAACCTAGAATTTGAGCGTGTTTGAATCATCGCGAGGTTAACAACAGTAAACGTGGTGATGTGGCATCATTAGCATGGGATTACTGTAGCATAAATATCCGGGCGTTACAGGGTACTTTGCCATCATGCAGAAGTATTTATCTTCGATCCTTTGCCAATACCTCTTGGCGGTTTGAGAAGTACCCGTGCACGCATCAAGAGACACCACACTCCATGCCCTGATCAGGATTTGATCTTTGAAGATCATGTAGTTCTTCGATCTCTGGCTTTTCCCAATTTTTGTTTGCAATTGATCATACGCTACCTCATCGTTCTCCTCCACTTCTTCCTCACCACCATGATCATCCACGCCGCCCTCCGTTTCATTGTAGTCGAATCCGGTGAATGGGGCTTGATCGATGTCAACGGCGTTGGTGTCCAACAAGTTCACGAACTCGGCAGTTGCATTGTTCGAACCACCGCTATAGTGAACGACAACTAGTCACGAGCTATCGCAAATGGCGAAAAGCAAAGAAAATTGCCATGACCGAAGACGCATACCTTCCGGCCATTTCATCAAACAACTTGTTTGCGGTGGGAGCAGCATCGTTGAGCGGCATCACCGAGGAACCTCTTTCCGGGGCGGAGGGAGTGGATGAAGGAGGCGGCTTCTTTGTAGCCAGAATCCTCTTCTTCCTTACGCCGGTGGCCTTGGCGACCTTCTCCGCCGCCGGCCAGGATCGCGCAGCGGAGTTGGCGTCCGGAGCGCGGGCCTTCGCGGCGGGGGCAGCTGGATTCCCTCCCTGCACGACCACGTTGCCCTGCCGCTTGCGGGCAGGCGCGACAGTACCTTGGGCGACGGCGGGGCCAACATGGCCAGCAACGAGATCCGCCCGAGGGGATTGAGTGTGCGCGACCTCGGCGGTGACGGGGGACAGCAGGGAGTCATCCATGGCGGCAAAGGACGGCCGGGGAAGATGCGTGAGGTGGCGGAGGGTGGGGAGAGCGGGAACGGCCGCGCGGAAATGTCCCTCTCGCCAAATCTTGATGCGGATAGGGGTTGAGCTCGGGTCGTCCCCCCAGCCCATGAATCCAGTGGTCGGGGAGATCTTTTGCCACGCCCCGCAAAAACTTTTACGGGTCGATGATACGTCCATTTTGCATCATGCTTTTATATCGATATTTATTGCATTATGGGCTGCCATTACACATTATGTCACAATACTTATGTCTATTCTCTCTTATTTTACAAGGTTTGCACGAAGAGGGAGAATGCCGGCAGCTGGAATTCTGGGCTAGAAAAGGAGAAAATATTAGACACCTCTTCTGCACAACTCCAAAAGTCCTGAAACTTCACAGAAGTCAGTTTTAGAATATATATAAAATATTGGGCGAAGGAAGCACTAGAGGGGCCCCACCCACCATCCACGAGGGTGGGCGGCGCGCCCCCTGTCTCGTGGGCCCCCTGGAAGGCCTCCGGTGCCCATCTTTGGCTATATGAAGTCTTTCACCCTGGAAAAAAAGCATAAGCAAGCTTTCAGGATGAAACACTGCCGCCACGAGGCGGAACCTTGGCGGAACCAATCTAGGGCTCCAGTGAAGCTATTCTGCCGGGGAAACATCCTCCGGGAGGGGGAAATCATCACCATCGTCATCACATCGATCCTCTCATGGGGAGGGGGTCAATCTCCATCAACATCTTCACCAGCACCATCTCATCTCAAACCCTAGTTCATCTCTGGTATCCAATCCTTGTCCCAAAACCTTAGATTGGTACCTGTGGGTTGCTAGTAGTGTTGATTACTCCTTGTAGTTGATGCTAGTTGGTTTATTTGGTGGAAGATCATATGTTCAGATCCTTTATGCATATTAATACCCCTCTGATTATGAACATGAATATGATTTGTGAGTAGTTACGTTTGTTCCTGAGTACATGGGAGAAGTCTTGCTATAAGTAGTCATGTGAATTTGGTATTCGTTCGATATTTTGATGAGATGTATGTTGTCTTTCCTCTAGTGGTGTCATGTGAACATCGACTACATGACACTTCACCAATGTTTGGGCCTAGGGTAAGGCATTGGGAAGTAATAAGTAGATGATGGGTTGCTAGAGTGACAGAAGCTTAAACCCTAGTTTATGCGTTGCTTCGTAAGAGGCTGATTTGGATCCATATGTTTCATGATATGGTTAGGTTTACCTCAATACTTCTTTTGTAGTTGCAGATGCTTGCTAGAGGGGTTAATCATAAGTGGGATGCTTGTCTAAGGAAGGTCAGTACCCAAGCACCGGTCCACCCACATATCAAATTATCAAAGTACCGAACGCGAATCATATGAGCGTGATGAAAACTAGCTTGACGATAATTCCCATGTGTCCTCGGGAGAGCTTTCCTTTATATAAGAGTTTGTCCAGGCTTGTCCTTTGCTACAAAAAGGATTGGGCCATCTTGCTGCACCTTATTTACTTTTATTACTTGTTACCCGTTACCAATTACCTTATCACAAAACTATCTGTTGCCGATAATTTCAGTGCTTGCAGAGAATACCTTACTGAAATCTGCTTATCATTTCCTTCTGCTCCTCGTTGGGTTCGACACTCTTACTTATCGAAAGGACTACGATAGATCCCCTATACTTGTGGGTCATCAAGACTCTTTTCTAGCGTCGTTGCCAGGGAGTGAAGCACCTTTGGTAGGTGAAATTTGGTAAGGAAACAATTTATATAGTGTGCTGAAATTTACTATCATTTGTTACTATGGAAAGTAATCCTTTGAGGGGCTTGTTAGGGGCATCTTCGCCCCGACCAGTAGAGCAAAGAGTTTCTCCTCAACCTACTAAGCCTACTAAAAATGTTTTCTTTGAAATTCCTTTGGGTATGATACAGAAACCGCTAGCTAACCCTTTTACAGGAGATGGAACATTGCATCCCGACTTGCACCTAATCTATGTGGATGAAGTTTGTGGATTATTTAAGCTTGCAGGTATGCCCGAGGATGTTATCAAGAAGAAGGTATTCCCTTTATCTTTGAAGGGAAAGGCACTGACATGGTTTAGGCTATGTGATGATATTGGATCATGGAACTACAACCGCCTGAAATTGGAATTTCATCAGAAGTTTTATCCTATGCATCTGGTTCATCGTGATCGTAATTATATATATAATTTTTGGCCTCGCAAAGGATAAAGCATCACTCAAGCTTGGGGGAGGCTTAAGTCAATGTTATATTCATGCCCCAATCATGAGCTCTCAAAAGAAATTATTATTCAAAAAAATTATGCTCGGCTTTCTCTCAATAATCGCTCCATGCTCGATACTTCTTATACTGGATCTTTTATGATGAAGACTATTGAATTTAGATGGGATTTATTGGAAAGAATTAAATGCAACTCTGAAGATTGGGAACTCGACGAAGGTAAGGAGTCAGGTATAACACCTAAGTTTGATTGTGTTAAATCTTTTATGGATACCGATCTTTTCGTGAATTTAGCACTAAATATGGACTTGACTCTGAGATATTAGCTTCTTTCTGTGAATCATTTGCTACTCATGCTGATCTCCGTAAGGAGAAGTGGATTAAATATCATCCTCCCATTGAAGCAAAAGTAGTTGAACCTATTAAAGTTGAAGAAAAGACTATCACTTATAATGTTGATCCTATTGTTCCTACCGCCTATATTGAGAAACCACCTTTCCCTACTGGAATAAAGGATCATGGTAAAGCTTCAACTGTGGTTCATAAGAGTAATACTAGAACACCTACACCCTCTGAGAAAATTAAAGTTGAACCTAGTATTGCTATGGTTAAGGATCTCTTGTCCGATAATATTGATGGGCATTTTATTTACTTTTGTGATGAAGCTGCTAGAATTGCTAGACCTGATACTAAAAATAAACATAGACTTGTTGTAGGCATGCCTGTTATTTCTGTTAAAATAGGAGATCATTGCTATCATGGCTTATGTGATATGGGTGCTAGTGCGAGTGCAATACCTCATTCTTTATATGAAGAAATTATGCATGATATTGCACCTGCTGAGTTAGAAGGTATTGACATTACAATTAAGCTTGCCAATATACTATTTCACCGATTGGGATTGTTAGAGATGTTGAAGTCTTGTGTGGGAAAGTTAAATATCCTGCTGATTTTCTTGTTCTTTGTTCCCCACAAGATGACTTTTGTCCCATCATATTTGGTAGACCCTTATTGAATACTGTTAATGCTAAGATAGACTGTAAAAAGGATATTGTTTCTGTTGGTTTAGGGGATACGTATCATGATTTTAATTTTGCTAAATTTCATAGACAACCCCATGATAAAGAATTACCTAGTAAAGATGAAATTATTAGTCTTGCTTCTATTTCCATGCCTCCTAATGATCCTTTAGAACAATATTTGCTAGACCATGAAAATGATATGTTTATGAATAAAAGAAGGGAAATAGATGAAGTATTCTTTAAACAGGGACCTATTTTGAAACACAACTTGCCTGTCGAAATTCTAGGGGATCCTCCTCCACCCAAGGGTGATCCCGTGTTTGAGCTTAAACCATTACCTGATACTCTTAAATATGCTTATCTTGATGAAAAGAAGAAATATCCTGTTATTATTAGTGCTAACCTTTCAGAGTAAGAAGAGGAGAAATTATTGAAAACTCCGAAGAAGCACCATGCTGCTATTGTATATACTCTTGATGATCTTAAGGGCATTAGTCACACTCTACGCCAGCACAAAATAAAATTAGAGAAAGACGCTAATCCGGTTGTTGATCACCAACGACGGTTAAATCCTAAGACGAAAGAAGTGGTAAGAAAAGAAATACTAAAGCTTCTGGAGGCAGGTATAATTTATCCCGTTGCTGATAGTCAGTGGGTAAGTCCTGTTCATTGTGTCCCTAAGAAGAGAGGTATTACTGTTGTTCCTAATGATAAAGATGAATTGACCCCACAAAGAATTGTTACAGGTTATAGAATGGTAATTGACTTCCGCAAATTAAATAAAGCGACTAAAAAGGATCATTACCCTTTACCTTTTATTGATCAAATGCTAGAAAGATTATCTAAACATACACATTTTTGCTTTCTAGATGGTTATTCTAGTTTCTCTCAAATACCTGTGTCAAAAGAGGATCAAGAAAAGACTACCTTTACTTGCCCTTTCGGTACCTTTGCTTATAGACGTATGCCTTTTAGTTTATGTAATGCACCTTGCTATGTCTTGAGCTTGCGTTGGTTTTCCCCGAAGAGGAAGGGATGATGCAGCAGAGCAGCGTAAGTATTTCCCTCAGTTTTTGAGAACCAAGGTATCAATCCAGTAGGAGCCCACGCTCAAGTCCCTCGTACCTGCACAAAGCGATAACTACTCGCAACCAACGCGATTAGGGGTTGTCAAGCCCTTCACGATCACTTACGAGAGTGAGATCTGATAGATAGAATATTTTTTGTATTTTTGATATAAAGATGCAAAGTAAAAAGTAAAAGCAAAGTAAATAGCAAAACAATATAAAAGTGATGGAGATTGATATGATGAGAATAGACCCGGGGCCATAGGTTTCACTAGTGGCTTCTCTCAAGAGCATAAGTATTCTACGGTGGGTGAACAAATTACTGTTGAGCAATTGATAGAATCGTGCATAATTATGAGAATATCTAGGCATGATGATGTATATAGGCATCACGTCCGTGACAAGTAGATCGAAACGATTCTGCATCTACTACTATTACTCCACTCATCGACCGCTATCCAGCATGCATCTAGAGTATTAAGTTAAAAACAGAGTAACGCCTTAAGCAAGATGACATGATGTAGAGAGATAAATTCATGCAATATGAAATAAACCCCATCTTGTTATCCTCGATGGCAATGATACAATACGTGCCTTGCCGACCCTTCTGTCACTGGGTAAGGACACCGCAAGATCGAACCCAAAGCTAAGCACTTCTCCCATGGCAAGAACTACCAATCTAGTTGGCCAAACCAAATGGATAATTCGAAGAGACTTGCAAAGATAACCAATCATGCATAAAAGAATTCAGAGAAGATTCAAATATTATTCATAGATAGACTTGATCATAAACCCACAATTCATCGGTCTCAACAAACACACCGCAAAAAGAAGATTACATCGAATAGATCTCCACAAGAGAGGGGAAGAACTTTGTATTGAGATTCAAAGAGAGAGAAGAAACCATCTAGCTACTAACTATGGACCTGAAGGTCTGAGGTAAACTATTCACACTTCATCGGAGGGGCTATGATGATGTAGAAGCCCTCCGTGATGACGGCCCTCTTGCGGCGGAGCTCTGGAACAGGCCCCAAGATGGGATCTCGAGGATACAGAAAGTTGCGGCGGTGGAATTAGGTTTTTGGCTCCTGTTCTGATCGTTTGGGGGTACGTGTGTATATATAGGAGGAAGGAGTACGTCGGTGGAGCACCGAGGGCCCACGAGGCAAGGGGCGTGCCCTAGGGGGGGGCGCCCCCCACCCTCGTGACCACCTCTTTGATCCCTTGCAGTAGGGTCCAAGTCTCCTGGATCACGTTCGGTGAGAAAATCACGTTTTCGAAGATTTTATTCCGTTTGGACTCCGTTTGATATTCTGTTTATCCGAAACACTAAAATAGGCAACAAACAACAATTCTGGGCTGGGCCTCCGGTTAATAGGTTAGTCCCAAAAATAATATAAAAGTGGAAAATAAAGCCCAATATAGTCCAAAACAGTAGATAATATAGCATGGAGCAATAAAAAATTATAGATACATTGGAGACGTATCAGGCATCCCCAAGCTTAATTCCTGCTCGTCCTCGAGTAGGTAAATGATAAAAAGCGAATTTTTGATGCGGAGTGCTACTTGGCCTAATTTCAATGCAAATCTTCTTAATTGTGGTATGAATATTCAGATTAGAAAGATTCAAGAAAAAAGTTTATATTGACATAGAAAATAATAATACTTTAAGCATACTAACAAAGCAATTATGCCTTCTCAAAATAACATGGCCAAAGAAAGTTATCCCTACAAAATCATATAGTCTGGCTATGCTCCATCTTTCCCACACAAAATATTTAAATCATGCACAACCCCGATGACAAGCCAAGCAATTGTTTCATACTCTAACTTTTTCAAAACTTTTTCAATATTCACGCAATACATGAGCGTGAGCCATGGATATAGCACTGTAGGTGGAATAGAATGGTGGTTGTGGAGAAGACAAAAAAGGAGAAGATAGTCTCACATCAACTAGGCGTATCAACGGGCTATGGAGATGCCCATCAATAGATATCAATGTGAGTGAGTAGGTATTGCCATGCAACGGATGCACTAGAGCTATAAATGTATGAAAGCTCAACAAAAGAAACTAGTGGGTGTGCATCCAACTTGCTTGCTCACGAAGACCTAGGGAAATTTGAGGAAGCCCATCATTGGAATATACAAGCCAAGTTCTATAACGTAAAATTCCCACTAGTATATGAAAGTGACAATATATGAGACTCTCTATATGAAGAACATGGTGCTACTTTGAAGCACAATATATGAGACTTGCTATATCATGGTGCTACTTTGAAGCACAAGTGTGGAAAAAAGGATAGTAGCATTGCCCCTTATTTATTCATATATATATATTTTTTTGGGCCTTCCTTTTTTTCTTTGGCCTTTCTCTTTTTTGGGGGATAATGCTCTATTGAATGATGATCAACACACTTCTATTTATTTACAGCTCAATGATTACAACTCGATACTAAAACAAAGTATGACTCTATATGAATGCCTCCGGCAGTGTACCGGGATATGCAATGAATCAAGAGTGACAACTGACAAGTATGAAAGAATTATGAACGGTGGCTTTGCCACAAATACTATGTCGACTACATGATCATGCTAAGCAATATGACAATGATGGATGTGTCATGATGAACTAGATGGTGGAAAGTTGCATGGCAATGTATCTCGGAATGGCTATGGAAATGCCATAATAGGTAGGTATGGTGGCTGTTTTGAGGAAGGTATATGGTAGGTGTATGATACCGGTGAAAGGTGCACGGTATTAGAGAGGCTAGCAAGGGTGGAAGGGTGGGAGTGCGTATAATCCATGGACTCAACATTAGTCATAAAGAACTCATATACTTATTGCAAAAATTTAGAAGTTATCAAAGCAAAGTATTACGCGCATGCTCCTAGGGGGATAGATTGGTAGGAAAAGACCATCGCTCGTCCCCGACCGCCACTCATAAGGAAGACAATCAATAAATAAATCATGCTCGGACTTCATCACATAACGGTTCACCATACGTGCATGCTACGGGAATCACAAACTTCAACACAAGTATTCTTTAAATTCACAACTACTCAACTAGCATGACTTTAATATTATCACCTCCATATCTCAAAACAATTATCATGCTTCAATCTTTTCTTAGTATTCAACACACTCAAAAGAAAGTTTCACAAATCTTGAATACCAAGCCTATTATTATTAGGCAAATTACCATGCTATTAAGAGACTCTCAAATTAATTTAAGTGAAGCATGAGAGATCAATAGTTTCTTTAAAACAAATCCACCACCGTGCTCTAAAAGATCTAAGTGAAGCACATAGAGCAAAATTATCTAGCTCAAAAGATATAAGTGAAGCACATAGAGCAAAACTATCTAGCTCAAAGGATATAAGTGAAGCACATAGAGAAAAATTATCTAGCTCAAATGAATATAAGTGAAGCACACAGAGCAAAACTATCTAGCTCAAAGGATATAAGTGAAGCACATAGAGCAAAATTATCTAGCTCAAAAGATATAAGTGAAGCACATAGAGCAAAATTATCTAGCTCAAAATATATAAGTGAAGCACACAGAGCAAAATTATCTAGCTCAAAAGATATAAGTGAAGCACATAGAGCAAAATTATCTAGCTCAAAATATATAAGTGAAGCACATAGAGTAAAATTATCTAGCTCAAAAGGATATAAGTGAAGCACATAGAGCAAAATTATCTAGCTCAAAAGATATAAGTGAAGCACATAGAGTATTCTATCAAATTTTAATTCATGTATGGCTGTCTCAAAAGGTGTGTACAGCAAGGATGATTGTGGCATACTAACAAACAAATACACAAATAATACAAGACGCTCCAAGCAAAACACATATCATGTTGGTGAATAAAAATATAGCTCCAAGTAAATTACCGATGGAAGTGGCCGAAAAAGAGGGGATGCCTTCCGGGGCATCCCCAAGCTTTGACTTTTTGGTGTCCTTGGATTATCTTGGGGTTGCCATGGGCATCCCCAATCTTAGGCTCTTGCCACTCCTTGTTCCATTATCCATCAAAAGAATTCACCCAAAACTTGAAAACTTCACAACACAAAACTCAAGATAGAAAACTCGTGAGCTCCGTTAGCGAAAGAAAACAAAAGACCACTTCAAGGTACTGTAATGAACTCATTATTTATTTGTATTGGTGTTAAACCTACTGTATTCCAAATTCTATATGGATTATAAACTATTTTACTAGCCATAGATTCATCAAAATAAGCAAACAACACACGAAAAACAGAATCTGTCAAAAACAGAACAGTCTGTAGTAATCTGTATCTAGCGCAAAATCTGGAACCCCAAAAATTCTAAAATAAATTTCTGGACGTGAGGAATGTATCTATTAATCATCTACAAAAAGAATTAACTAAATATCACTCTTCAAATAAAAATGACAGCAGTTCTCGTGAGCGCTAAAGTTTCTGTTTTTTACAGCAAGTTCAACAAGACTTTCCCCAAGTCTTCCCAACGGTTCTACTTGGCACAACCACTAATTAAACACAAAAAACACAACCAAAACAGAGGCTAAATAATTTATTTATTAATAAACAGGAGCAAAAAGCAAGGAACAAAAATAAAATTGGGTTGCCTCCCAACAAGCGCTATCGTTTAACGCCCCTAGCTAGGCATAACGAGCAAGGATAGATCTAGGTATTGCCATCTTGATTCTTAATTCTTTTAGCGATGTTATGCTCGAATCCGGGAGGTTCCTTACGTTTCCCTTCATATTCAGAGATCTTGAGATCTAAAGAATCCAACCGCTTATTGCAAAGAGTAATCAACATATTCATGCGGTGAAGATTTAAGCTAACGCTCTTAAGAGGTTCAAGAGATTTCTGTAAAATCTTAGTTACTTCGCAATTTTTTTCAAAAACTTGCGTTTTCTCTTGGGTGTGATGGATCCCCTTTTGTTGAGGTAAAGTTCCTACTATACCTTCTATAATTTCATGCGTGATACTGGGATCAATTTCAATAAAATTGCCCTTGGCAACACAATCTAAAAGTTGTCTATGAGACAAATTAAGCCCGACATAAAAGTTGTCGAGCAAAATTCTGAAATTTACTTCTAGGGTGCATTTACGATAAGATTCCATCATCCTAAACCAATCATCCTTTAAATTTTCTCCTTGCTTTTGTTTGAAGTTAAGGACTTCAAACTCAGGGGACATAGGAGCAGAAAGAGGACTAGCCATGACGACAAGCAAACAAACTAGCATACGAGCAAACAAAAAGCAAGCGGACAAAAAGAGGCAAACAGAGAGGGAGGATAGAGAGAGAGGGCAAATAAAATGGCAAGGGTGAATTGGGGGAGAGGAAAACGAGAGGCAAATGGCAAATAATGTAATGCGAGAGATAGGGATTGTGATGGGTACTTGGTATATTGACTTTTTGCGTAGACTCCCCGGCAACGGCGCCAGAAATCCTTCTTGCTACGTCTTGAGCTTGCGTTGGTTTTCCCCGAAGAGGAAGGGATGATGCAGCAGAGCAGTGTAAGTATTTCCCTCAGTTTTTGAGAACCAAGGTATCAATCCAGTAGGAGCCCACGCTCAAGTCCCTCGTACCTGCACAAAGCTATAGCTACTCGCAACCAACGCGATTAGGGGTTGTCAAGCCCTTCACGGTCACTTACGAGAGTGAGATCTGATAGATAGAATATTTTTGGTATTTTTGATATAAAGATGCAAAGTAAAAAGTAAAAGCAAAGTAAATAGCAAAACAATATAAAAGTGATGGAGATTGATATCATGAGAATAGACCCGGGGGCCATAGGTTTCACTAGTGGCTTCTCTCAAGAGCATAAGTATTCTACGGTGGGTGAACAAATTACTGTTGAGCAAATGATAGAATCGTGCATAATTATGAGAATATCTAGGCATGATGATGTATATAGGCATCATGTCCGTGACAAGTAGATCGAAACGATTCTGCATCTACTACTATTACTCCACTCATCGACCGCTATCCAGCATGCATCTAGAGTATTAAGTTAAAAACAGAGTAACGCCTTAAGCAAGATGACATGATGTAGAGAGATAAATTCATGCAATATGAAATAAACCCCATCTTGTTATCCTCGATGGCAACGATACAATACGTGCCTTGCTGCCCCTTCTGTCACTGGGTAAGGACACCGCAAAATCGAACCCAAAGCTAAGCACTTATCCCATGGCAAGAACTACCAATCTAGTTGGCCAAACTAAACGGATAATTCGAAGAGACTTGCAAAGATAACCAATCATGCATAAAAGAATTCAGAGAAGATTCAAATATTATTCATAGATAGACTTGATCATAAACCCACAATTCATCGATCTCAACAAACACACCGCAAAAAGAAGATTACATCGAATAGATCTCCACAAGAGAGGGGGAGAACTTTGTATTGAGATTCAAAGAGAGAGAAGAAGCCATCTAGCTACTAACTATGGACCCGAAGGTCTGAGGTAAACTACTCACACTTCATCGGAGGGGCTATGATGATGTAGAAGCCCTCTGTGATGACGGCCCTCTTCCGGTGGAGCTCCGGAACAGGCCCCAAGATGGGATCTCATGGATACAGAAAGTTGCGGCGGTGGAATTAGGTTTTTGGCTCCTGTTCTGATCGTTTGGGGGTACGTGTGTATATATAGGAGGAAGGAGTACGTCGGTGGAGCACCGAGGGGCCCACGAGGCAGGGGTGCGCCCCCACCCTCGTGACCACCTCTTTGATCCCTTGCATTAGGGTCCAAGTCTCCTGGATCACGTTCGGTGAGAAAATCACGTTTCCGAAGATTTTATTCCGTTTGGACTCCGTTTGATATTCTGTTTATCCGAAACACTAAAATAGGCAAAAACAGCAATTCTGGGATGGGCCTCCGGTTAATAGGTTAGTCCCAAAAATAATATAAAAGTGGAAAATAAAGCCGAATATAGTCCAAAACAGTAGTTAATATAGAATGGAGCAATAAAAAATTATAGATACATTGGAGACGTATCACACCTGCTACCTTTCAAAGATGTATGACTGCTATATTCTCTGACTTCTGTGAAAATATTGTTGAGGTTTTCCTGAATGATTTTTCCGTATATGGAACTTATTTTGATGATTACTTAAGCAACCTTGATCGAGTTTTGCAGAGATGTGAAGAAACTAATCTTGTCTTGAATTGGGAGAAGTGCCACTTTATGGTTAATGAAGGTATTGTCTTGGGGCATAAAATTTCTGAAAGTGGAATTGAAGTTGATAAAGCTAAAGTTTATGCAATTGAAAAGATGCCGTGTCCTAAGGACATTAAAGGTATAAGAAGTTTCCTCGGTCATGTCGGTTTTTATAGGAGGTTCATTAACGACTTCTCAAAAATGTCTAGGCCTCTAAATAATCTCTTACAAAAAGATGTTCCTTTTGTCTTTGATGATGATTGTGTAGAAGCATTTGAAATACTTAAGAAAGCCTTGATTTCTGCACCTATTGTTCAACCTCCCGATTGGAATTTACCCTTTGAAATTATGTGTAATGCTAGTGATTATGTTGTAGGTGCTGTTCTAGGACAAAGAGTTGATAAGAAATTAAATGTTATCCAATATGCTAGTAAAACTCTAGACAATGCCCAGAGAAATTATGCTACTATTGAAAAGGAATTTTTAGTAGTTGTATTTGCTTGTGATAAGTTCAGACCTTATATTGTTGATTCTAAAGTAACTGTTCACATTGATCATGCTGCTATTAAATACCTTATGGAAAAGAGAGATGATAAACCGAGACTTATTAGATGGGTTCTCCTACTACAAGAATTTGATTTGCATATTATTGATAGAAAATGAGCTGAGAACCCCGTTGTAGACAACTTGTCTAGGTTAGAGAATGTCCTTGATGACCCACTACCTATTGATGATAGCTTTCCTGATGAAGAACTAACTGTCATAAATGTTTCTCGTACTGCTCCATGGTATGCTGATTATGCCAATTACATTGTTGCTAAATTTATACCACCTAGTTTCACATACCAGCAAAAGAAAAAGTTTTTCTATGATTTAAGACATTACTTTTGGGATGACCCACAACTTTATAAAGAAGGAGTAGATGGGGTTATTAGACGTTGTGTACCTGAGCATGAACATGAACCGATCCTACGCAAGTGTCACTCCGAGGCTTATGGAGGAAACCATGCTGGAGATAGAACTACACATAAGGTATTGCAATCCGATTTTTATTGGCCTACTCTCTTCAAGGATGCCCGTAAGTTTGTCTTATCTTGTGATGAATGTCAAAGAATTGGTAATATTAGTAGACGTCAAGAAATGCCTATGAATTATTCACTTGTTATTGAACCACTTGATGTTTGGGGTTTTGATTATATGGGACCTTTTCCTTCCTTTAATGGGTATACACATATTTTAGTTGCTGTTGACTATGTTACTAAGTGGGTAGAAGCTATACCAACTAGTAGTGCTGATCGTAACACCTCTATTAAGATGCTTAAAGAAGTTATTTTTCCGAGGTTTGGAGTCCCTGGATATTTAATGACTAATGGTGGTTCACACTTTATTCATGGTGCTTTTCGTAAAATGCCACTACAATAGGAACCCCCCTTTAGCAATGCATCGTTGCATTGCCTAATGTCCATATATGTGTTGCTAAGGTCTACACCAACGGATTAGTATCCGTTGCCATTGGTGGCGTTGGAAGGGTATACAACAACACATATAGGTGTGTTGGTAATCGGCATGTAAAAGCCTTGCACGATAGTAACATATATATCTACACCGAAACAACACTTTGTATACGTTGCTGATTACCCTACACAAAACAATTTTCACATTACAAACTAGTGCAGCACTTCCATGCATTTGTGCATAGCTTGAACAATTACTGGTATTTTATGTATTATGAACAATAGAGTAAGGAGCAGCAATCCACTAAACAGAAAGATTTTATATATTTAATCAAATTGGTTGCATTACATGGAATGATGGAACACAATCTAATAAAGATATTACATGATCTCCTATATATTAACCATGAAACTGACACTGTATAACGTAAATGTAAAACTATCTTGTAGTAGCCCCATCCTCCACCTTTCTATCAACAACTTAGCCATGCATCATCTTCGTCTTTGTAAGTGCATCTAGTGCCACCCCTAGTTGGTTTTAGAGTATTGACGACAAACTTGGTTGAGGGACTAATGTGTTTGTGAGAATTGCAGGATAACACAGGTAGTAGTCCCTCATTGATTTGGTTTACCTACCAGAGATGACCCCTAAAAATGTGTGAAGACATTGAAGACAATGGTGGTATGTGAAGATATTCACGACAAAGATTTTGACTCGAGAAGACATTCAAGTGAAGACTATGGAGTGCGAAGGCATAGTTGTTTCGTAGTTTCCTTTTCTTCTTTGTTGAGTCATAGGAACCACCGTACTATTAAGTGGGGTCCAAGTGAACAAAGTCAGTGTGACTGAAGTGATGCTCAACCAAATCCTATGTCTCCGAGCGAACACAATGAGAGAAAATCTTATCCAGAGCTGGATAAGTCAGCTTTACTTGGAGCCCAAGTCAAGCTGTCGCGTGTGTTTGAAATCTGACCGTTGGACACGTGTTAGTTCCTTAGTGACCCAGGGTCATTTCGGACAAATCAGGTCGAGTTGCCTCCTGGCTATAAATAGCCCACCCCCTACACCATAAATTGGTGGCTGCTCAGAGTTCGTACACGGCTTTTGTCGTTTGAGAGCAACCCATCTCCGAAACCTTTGAGAGATAAATCCTTGCGAGGACAAAGCCCTAAACACCCAGCGCCAAAGAGTGTTAGGCATCACTGAAGTCTTTCTGTCTGAGTGATATGAAGACTTGTTACACTTGAGGACTATGAATCCTCCAGCCGGTTAGGCGTCGCGTTTTGAGCATCCAAGAGTCATTGTGGATCACCGGTGAACGAAGTCTGTGAAGGTTTGGAAGTCTACCTTGAAGACTTACCTGAGTGATTGGGCGAGGACTGTGTGTCCTTAGCTCAAGGGGAATAAGGTGAAGATGCGGTCTTCTGAGTTGAATCTCAGCCTCCCTAACCAGACGTACAGTTGTCACAGCAACTGGAACTGGTCCAACAAATCCTTGTCCTCACCAAGCAACTGGTTCTATCCTTTACCTCTCTTTACTTACTGTTTGTCTTCATGAAGTCATTGCCTACTTATGTGATCTGATTGACTTCACTGAGTGAAGACTGTTGTTGTTTGGCTTCATACTATCTTCCATCCTAATCCATTCTACCTAGCTGCTGATAGTCTTCGTGCTTTCACTTCATTGCTTACTCGACTATGGCTTGTCTAGTGTAGTCTACCTTCTGCTGCATATAAATAGGTTCAGTTCTACTGTTTGTCTTCATAGCCCCTGTGTTTTGAAGACTTTCATAAAGATTGCCTATTCACCCCCTCTAGTCGATAACTAGCACTTCCAATTGGGATCAGAGTAAGGTACTCCCTTGTTCTGTGTGATTGGGTTTAACCACCTGTAGTTTTAGCTATGTCGACTGCAGGGATAATCAGAGTCTCCGATGCGTGCCCTGTCTTCAATGGCACTGATTACCCCTACTGGAAGAATAAGATGCGCATGCATCTTGAAGCCATTGATGTCAACCTCTGGTATGTCGTCAAGAACGGCGTTCCCAAGGCCGGTGAAGGTGTCACCCTACTGATGCCAAGAAGTTCATTCAACTGGATTCTACTGCCAACAACATCATCTGTGGTCATCTGACCAAAGGACAGTATGGTCGTGTGAGTGCTCTGGAAACTGCGAAGCTAGTCTGGGACTCGCTCTCCAAGGTCAACGAAGGCGTCTCAACCCAGAGAGACTCAAGGATCAGTGTTCTATGCAACCTCTTCAACCGCTTCAAGAGAAATGACAATGATAATGTTCAGCTGGCGTTTGATCGCCTCACTGACATCACAAATGAGCTTCATGCACTCGGCGCCACTGAGATCACCAAGCATGAAATCGTCAAGACACTCTTAAGATCACTCAATAGCTCATTTGACACCCTGGCCCTGATGATTCAAGAACGCCCTGACTTCAAGACTCTCAATCCGTCTGACATACTTGAGAGGCTCAACACACATGAGTTCCAGTTATCTAAGAAAAGAGATATCTATGGTCCCAACTATGGCCGAACTCGTGCTTTGAAGGCAAAGGCTGTTTCCTCATCTGAAGAAGAATGTGACTGCAATTCTGAGGATCCTGAAGACATTGGAAGGGAACTTGCCATGCTAGTGAAGAAGTTCCAAAGGTTCACCAAGAAGAAAGGCTCCAGACAATCTTCAAGATCCAGCTCAATAAATGATGAAGCTTCCTCCCATGACTACAAGAAAAGAACGCGCCACAAGTGCAAGAAACCTGGTCACTACATCTCTGAATGTCCTCAGTGGGACAATGAGAACAACAACAAGAAGAAGAGCAAGGAATATGATTCTGATGACAAGAAGAAGAAGTCCTCAAAGTCTTCTTCCAAGTCTTCGTCGAAGTCTTCATCACACAAGAAGAGCTCATCCAGCAAGGCTCGTGCGTTTGTGGGCAAGGAGATGGATTCAGAGGAGGAGTCTGCATCTGAGGAGGTGGAGGTGGAGTCTGATGAGGAATCTGATTCAGGCGTGGCAAGCCTGGCTCTAGCTTCAGCATACGTCGCCAAGTCCATCTTCAACACTGAAGACAGTGACCTCGTCACCAATGCTGATGCTAATGATGAGGACGACTCTGCACCCACCTATTGCTTCATGGCACGTGGTGCCAAGGGTATGACACCAAAGCCTTTAGAATGGATTATTGACAGTGGATGCACTAACCACATGACTGGTGATCGAAGTCTTCTCATGGACTCAACCTTACGTCCATCTGACAAGAGTCACATCACATTGGCTCACACTGGTAAAAGCAAGGTATTGGGTCTAGGTAGAGTTGCAATCTCAAAGGATCATCACATGGATAAAGTGATGCTTGTTGAATCCACTTGGTTTCAACTTAATGTCTGTCTCAATACTTTGTGACTTGAACATGATTGTGATATTTGGAAAATATCATTGCCTTGTTCTAATGGAATTTGACAAGTCTCTAGTATTTGAAGGGTACCAAAAAGATGATCTGTACATGGTAGATTTCTCAGCAGGACCACAGTTGGCCATATGTCTTCTAGCAAAAGCTTCAGAGTGCTGGCTCTGGCATCGGAGGCTAGGGCATGCTGGTATGAGGAACTTGTACACTCTCGCAAAGAAGAAGCATGTTGCAGGCATCGAGGGCGTCAAGTTCAAAAAGGATCATCTGTGTGGTGCCTGCGAAGCTGGGAAGATGACTAGGGCCAAGCATCCCTCGAAGACAATCATGACGACATCACGTCCTTTCGAGCTGCTTCACATGGACCTATTCGGCCCTACTCTACTCTCACTACCACTGCCTGTATCTATGACTTCGTTATTGTTGATGATTATTCAAGATATACCTGGGTGCATATAATTCTCTACAAGACTGAAGTGTAGGATGTCTTCAGACGATTTGCCAATCATGCCATGATGAACTATGGCATCAAGATCAAGCACATCAGAAGTGACAACGGCACAGAGTTCAAGATCACCGGCCTCGACACCTATCTTGATACATTGGGCATCACTCATGAGTTCTCAGCTCCATACACACCTCAGCAGAATGGCATCATGGAGCGCAAGAACAGGACACTCATTGAGATGGCTCGGATGATGCTTGATGAGTACAAGACTCCAAGGAAGTTCTGGCCAGAAGCTATTGATACTGCATGCCATGTCATCAACCATGTTTATCTTCACAAGCTTATAAAGAATACATCATATGAGCTACTGACTGGTAAGAAGCCGAACGTAAGCTACTTCAGAGTATTTGGTGCTAGGTGCTGGATCAAAGATCCGCATCACACTTCAAAATTTGCCATGTCATCAACCATGTTTATCTTCACAAACTTATAAAGAATACATCATATGAGCTACTGACTGGTAAGAAGCCAAATGTCAGTTACTTCAGAGTATTTGGTGCCAGGTGCTGGATCAAGGATCCACATCACACTTCAAAATTTGCACCGAAAGCACATGAAGGTTTTATGCTTGGTTACGGAAAGGATTCGCACTCCTACAGAGTCTTCAACCTCTTTCCTATAAAGTGGTTGAAACTGTGGATGTGCGGTTCGATGAGACTAACGGCTCGCAAAGAGAGCACCTGCCAAATATGCTAGATGAAATTCCACCCGGTGAATCCATCAAGCTTATGGGAACTGGAGAAATCATACCGTCTGAAGTACAGCCTGAAGAGGAACTTATCATTTCTGCACCTAATCAATCTGAAGACAATCCTTCAAACGATGACAATGATCAGCAAGAGCAAAATCTTCGTCCAGTTCATCCTCGTGTTGCAAATGAAGTACATATTGGGAAGATGATTGATAGCATCAATGCACCTGGTCCACTCACTCGTTCAAGGGCAACACAACTAGCAATGAAACTAACGACTCGCAAAGAGAGCACCTGCCAAATGTTCTAGATGAAGTCTCACCAAGCAAATCCATCAAGCTTATGGGGACTGGAGAAATCATACCTTCAGAGGCACAGGCTGAAGAGGAACTTATCATTTTTGCGCCAAATCAACCTGAAGACTCTACTCAGCCTGAAGCCAATGCTGAAGATGAAGAAAATGATCAGCAAGGGCAAAATCTTCGTCCAGTTCATCCTCGTGTTGCAAATGAAGTACAAATTGAGAAGATAATTTATAGCATCAATGCACCTGGTCCACTCACTCGTTCAAGAACAACACAGCTAGCAAAATTCTGTGGGCACTTTGCATTTGTCTCTATATCTGAACCCAAGAAAGTTGCTGAAGCCTTCATGGAACCTGAATGGATTCAAGCTATGCAAGAAGAGCTTTAACAGTTCGAGCTAAACAATGTGTGGGAATTGGTCAAGCGTCCTGACCCACGGAAGCATAATATCATTGGCACCAAATGGATCTATCGCAACAAACAAGATGAGCATGGTCAAGTTGTCAGAAACAAGGCTCGTCTCATTGCTCAAGGATACACTCAGGTTGAAGGGATTGACTTCGATGAAACATTTGCTCCGGTGGCTAGGCTTGAAGCCATTCGCATTCAGCTAGCCTATGCCAACCATCACAACATCCTCCTGTATCAAATGGATGTGAAGAGTGCCTTTCTCAATGGCAAGATTGAAGAAGAAGTGTATGTTGCACAACCACCTGGCTTTGAAGATCCAAAACATCCTGATATGGATTACAAGCTCAACAAGGCACTGTATGGTCTCAAACAAGCCCTTCGTGTTTGGTATGACACACTCAAAGACTTCCTGAAGAGCAAAGGCTTCAAACCTAGTTCCCTAGATCCCACTCTCTTCACGAAGACATACGATGGTGAACTGTTTGTGTGCCAGATCTATGTGGACGACATTATCTTCGGCTGCACTGACAAAAGATACAGTGATGAGTTTGGACACATGATGCAAGAGCAATATCAGATGTCCATGATGGGTGAGCTGAAGTTCTTCCTTGGTCTTCAAATCCGTCAGCAAAGCAACGACATCTCCATATCTCAAGAGAAATACCTCAAAGATTGCCTGAAGAAGTTTGGAATGCAAGACTACAAGGGATACACGACGCCAATGCCAACCAAAAGTCATCTCGGTCCCAACGACAATGGTAAAGAGTTTGATCAAAAGGTATACCACTCCATGATTGGTTCTTTACTCTATTTATGTGCATCTAGGCCAGATATCATGCTTAGCGTTTGCATGTGTGCCCAATTCCAAGCGGCACCAAAGGAGTCGCATCACTTAGCTGTGAAGCGAATTCTTCGATATTTGGTTTACACCCCAACACTAGGATTATGGTATCCAAAGGGCTCAGAGTTTGATCTAGTTGGATTCTCAGATGCTGATTATGCTGGTGACAAGGTTGATCACAAGTCTACATCAGGCACATGTCACTTTCTTGGACGATCACTTGTCTGTTGGTCTTCAAAGAAGCAGAACTGTGTGTCTCTCTCCACTGCTGAATCTGAATACATTGCTGCTGGATCTTGCTGCGCTCAGCTTCTTTGGATGAAGCAAACTCTCAAGGACTATGGCATTCATCTGAAGCAAGTACCACTCTACCGCGACAATGAAAGCGCTATCATGGTCGCCAACAACCCAGTTCAGCACTTGAAGACAAAGCACATTGAAATTCATCATCACTTTCTCAGAGATCATGTCATGAAGGAATATTTTGATATCATTCATATCAGCACTGAAGAGCAATTGGCAGATATCTTCACAAAGCCCTTGGATGAGAAAAGGTTTTGCAGGTTGCGGTGTGAGCTAAATATCTTAGAATCCTCGAATGTCCTGTAACTGGACACACGTCCTAACGCTTATGCATGTTGATGATTTAGATGTGCAACACACGAAGTAATGTATATCTTCAATCAATGAAGACATACACTCTAAGTGTGAAAACATTAACACGGAATTTGACTTCGGAGCGCCACGATAATTGTGCGCCGTGTCTAGGCTTAATACTTCCTATACGGTGGGTAACACCACCACCAAACTCTAGTTCGAAGTGTTTCGTTAGACGTCCCATTTGCAAAGTCTTTGCATTTGGTTTGTCTTCAACATTGATTTGACTTCATTTTTATCTTCAAAATGTTGATTTGGTATCATATTGGTATATACATATGTTGGTGTTCTGTCCTCTACAACATTCACTTATAGCTATGACTTTGTGACGCCCCGAGACCGTTGTGCTAGGTGTCTTCCTGTTATTCGCCGTCCTTGCCGTGTCTTTCGCTTGCGTGTTGCATCTTGCCATGTCATCATCCGCATTGCATAATCATGTTTTCAAAACTTGCATCCGTCCGGATCTTCCGGTTCTCTCCGTTGTCTGTTCTGAGCCCAGACACACTTGCACGCGCCCGCGGCATGTCCGTAATAGTATTTTATAAGTGGCCGGAAAATGTTCTCGGATTGGGTTGAAAGTTGGCGTGTTGTCTTATTATAGTGTAGATAGACCGCCTGTCAAGTTTCATCGCATTCGGAGTTTGTTTGATAGCCCAACCGTTAAACTATAGCGGCAATATAGCCGGTCTAACATCGGACATTTTCGGTCTCCGAAAACCTTGTCGGGCTGCATTTCCGTCTCTCTCTTCCCAGCCTGAGACCTCTCCTACACAACCTAGGCCCAGCCTAGCCCCCCTCTTTGCACAGTGCATCGACCCCTCGCGTGTGTCCGAAACTTCCCCGGACCCAACTCGGACTGTCGCCACCGTTGTGTCCGGATCATCCCCAAACATCTACAAAACGTCTCCGTTTTCTTATTTGGGCTCCCTAGTCTATTTTTCCCGACCGTACGATTATGATCGGAGGGACGGATTAGCCCCTACCCAAAAATCCTTTTGCTATATATATGTCAGTCCAAAACCCTAGTCCTAGCCTGTCCCATCCATCCCTCTCATCTCACCGCCGCCACCCACTCACCATCTCCATCGGGATCCTCCTAGATACATCCACTCCACCCAGCCAACACGACCAACCCCCTCGTTTTCAGCACAAGCCAATCTCCTCCTCCTTCCAATCGATCCAACCAAGCCGCGCCAGCTCCAGCCTCCTGTCCCCTTGCGCCGAGGCCCAGCAGAAGGAGCTCGAGCTCCCCTGCCCTGAAGCCATTGCCTTCGACCGACCCACGCCGCTCCCTCGTCTCCAGCTTCCCGTTCATGCCGGGCCGGTGAGATGCCCAGGTCGCATCGCCATTCCTCTGCGCCTTCTCCTTCCTTTTTTCCTATCACGCTGCTCCTCTCTGACCATCCCCCTCGTCTTGTTCCTTTTTCTCACAATGAACCAGTGCCACCGCAGAAGCTCGCCACCTGCCCCGCAAGTTCACCGCCCTGCTTCATGCCTCGTCGACCCTCGCCTGGAGCCTCGCCTGTGCTGCGCCCCTCACTGAACCTTGTCGCCGCCTTGCCTGCTCGGTGCCCAGCCTACAGCGCTGGGATGCCTCTGCATGGACCGCGCCAAGCCCAGCTCTGCCTCACGCCCGAGCGTCGCGAGCTCCTGTGCCTTCTGCGTCGTCCCGACCTCCTCCTCCGCCGTCGCCCTTTGCTTCGAGCTGCCGTCCACGCCTCGATCTCCTCCAAGACCAGCCGGACCTCCTCCGGGCGCCAAGACCCGCCCAGACGCCGCTGCAAGTCCTACGCCGCCGAGTCCGCCGCTCCATCCCCTTCTTTCCCTGTGCTGCTGTTCGGAAGGAGCAGAGTGCAGCGCCCCTGCTGCGTTGACCGACTCCAAATCGAACCGCTGCCTTGTTCGTCTTGATTCAGCGAGACCGGGCTGGCCTCCTCGTGCCCGTGTGGGTCGCTTCCTGCAGCGAGGCCCAGCGCGCCCCTCTCCTCTCCGTTGTGGGCCGAAGCCCATGGGGGAGGCCACCCACAGCGCCCCTCCTTTTGTTTTATTTCTACTGTTGGGCCAGCCTGCAGTTTCAGCCTAGTGGTTGTTTTTTTGGTTCTGTGAATTTGATAAATAACCAGGGATTTACATATTTGCAGGAAAACCCCTTGCACTTCATGCATATAAAAAAACTCATCAACCGTGCATCGGAATTAAACAAACTTAATATGAAAGTTGCTTAGAATTTTGTCTAGTTTCACAATATGCAACTTTCACCCATGTTTAAAATGCTTAAAATGTTGTTTGAATAATTTTTTCTCATATGCCATGTTAAACTGATTTAATTCATAACTATTTAACCGTAGCTCGGTTTGTAACAAACTTTATATGTAAATGGGGTAGAAAATTGCCTAGTTTAACATGGTGGCTTCACCTTGCATGTTTAACAACTCTAAAATTGTGTTTAGGGGAGAACAGAACCAAACCTTAAAAATATGCACATGAGGATTTTCCGGACTTGTTGTTTGTTGTTCCGGCCTCATTTAAACTTGCCTAGATAGGTAGTTTTCATTTGCTTCACCCCTTGCCATGTCAATCAACATTTAATATTGTTGGGTACATAAACGAGAGGAACTAAATAATTGATGTGGTGTTTTTGTCAATATGCAACTCGTTGCATATTGAGCTCCACTTAATCTATAGGATTGTTTGTGCACTTTGCCATGCCATGCCATGCTTCATTAAACCGGACATGCATCATTCTTGGTTTGTGCATCATGCCTTGGTTATGTGATGGTTGTTTACTATGTTGTTTGCTTTCTTTCCGGTGTACTTCTTCTCGGTAATCCGGTAATGTTGCGTTTGTGAGGATACGTTGGCTACGTCCATTTCTCTTCTTCATGGACTCGTTCTTCTTCCTTGCGGGATTTCAGGCAAGATGACCATACCCTCGAAATCACTTCTATCTTTGCTTGCTAGATGCTCGCTCTATTGCTATGCCTTTGCTGCGATACCTACCACTTGCTATATCATGCCCCCATTTGCTAAGCCAAGCCTCTAACCACCTTGTCCTAGCAAACCGTTGTTTGGCTATGTTACCACTTTGCTCAGCCCCTCTTATAGCGTTTCTAGTTGTAGGTGAAGATTGAAGTTTGTTCCTTGTTGGAACATGGATGTTTTGTTGGGATATCACAATATCTCTTATTTAATTAATGAAGCTATACACTTGGTAAAGGGTGGAAGGCTCGGCCTTATGCCTGGTGTTTTGTACCACTCTTGCCGCCCTAGTTTTCCGTCATACCGGTGTTATGTTCCTTGGTTTTGTGTTCCTTAGACGGTTTGGTTATAATGGGAACCCCTTTATAGTTCGCCTTGAATAAAACTCCTCCAGCAAGGCCCAACATTGGTTTTACCATTTGCCACCTAGCCTCTTTTTCCCTTGGGTCGACCAGCCCAAGGGTCATCTTTATTTAACCCCCCGGGCCAGTGCTTCTCTAAGTGTTGGTCAAACCCAGAGCACCGTGCGGGGCCGTCCCTTGGCAACTTGGGTTACATTGGCTCCCATACGCTTAGCTTATCCGGTGTGCCCTGAGAACGAGATATGTGCAGCTCCTATCGGGATTTGTCGGCACAGTGGGTGGTCTTGCTGGTCTTGTTTCACCATTGTTGAAATGTCTTGTAACCGGGATTTCGAGTCTGATCGGGTCTTCCTGGGAGAAGGAATATCCTTCGTTGACCGTGAGAGCTTGTGATGGGCTAAGTTGGGACACCCCTGCAGGGTTTTGATCTTTCGAAAGCCGTGCCCATGGTTATGGATAGATGGGAATTTGTTAATGTCCGGTTGTAGAAAACCTGAAACTTATCTTAACTGAAATGCATCAACCGCGTGTGTAACCGTGATGGTCTCTTTCCGGCGCTGTCCGGGAAGTGAACACGGTGTTGGAGTTATGCTTGACGTAGGTTGTTCTAGGATCACTTCTTGATCATAGTTTTATCGACTGTGCCTTGCCTTCTCTTCTCGCTCTCATTTGCGTAGGCTTAGCCACCATATATGCTAGTCGCTTGCTGCAGCTCCACCTCATACCTTTTCCCTACCTATAAGCTTAAATAGTCTTGATCGCGAGGGTGTGAGATTGCTAAGTCCCCGTGACTCACAGATACTTCCAAAACCAGTTTGTAGGTGCCGATGATATCGTGCAGGTGACGCAACCGAGCTCAAGGAGGAGCTCAATGAAGATCCTGTTCATTGTGTGTTTCGTGTCAGTTGATCGGTAGTGGAGCCCAGTTGGGACGATCGGGGATCTGTGTAGCATTGGGGGTAGTCTTATTTTATTTTGGTTCCATAGTTGGACCTTGATTGTATTGGGATGATGTAATGCTTTATTCATGTATTGTGTGAAGTGGCGATTGTAAGCCAACTATGTACCTTTTCCCTTATTCATTACATGGGTTGTTGTGAAGATTACCTCACTTGCGACATTGCTTTCAATGCGGTTATGCCTCTAAGTTGTATTTCAACATGTGGGAGATATAGCCGCATCGAGGGTGTTACAAGTTGGTAATCAGAGCCTTCCCCGACTTAGGAGCCCCCTGCTTGATTGAATCGCTGGCGTTGTTGAGTCTAGAAAAATGTTTTGAGTCATATAGGATTATATATATCAGAGAGTAGGATTCTTTTTACTCCTCAGCCCCTTCGTCGCTCTGGTGAGGCCTCCTGACGTAGAAGTTTTGACTCTTCTCTCCTCAAATTTCACGAATTTTTTTTAGGATCACGCGGGTATCTTGGAATCGTTCTGATGGTTTTGTGACGAGAACATTGTTCTTGGTGCCTCCTGACATTTAGGGGTTGTGGCAGTGTCCCGGGGAGTTGAGCTCCGAGGTGTTGTCCTCACAATTTTATCGTTGCAATTCTAGAATACCTGAGTTTCGTCGACATCAAAAATCTCTTTTATGCAGTTGTTGGTGAGATAACCTCGACGCCACCTAGTACCGGGGCGGGAGTTCAGGAGTATTGCCATAACTCGTATAACAGATGTTTTTCGAAGGTTGAGGTAAATGATTTCCGAAGGTTTCTTGGTTATGTGTTGAAGGATGGATACAGCTGGATGTAGGATTTGTTAGTTTTGGGTGAGATATTATGCTTCCCCTGTTTCCCCAACACCTGATTGCATAACTGGAAAGTTTCAGGAGTTTATAAGGGGGAATTCAAGTAGCTCTTAGGATATCTTTCCTACAGACGCATGATATGAGATTGGGGTTCGACGTCTAGTGGTCCACCTATCCACGGTTGGTTTTACAGTGGTCTCGTTGTGTCTTAAAGAGCCCTTGGCTATGCTGACTCGGGGACGCTTTGTATGTCATGTGCACTGCCTTGTACATGATGGTGCTGTACGATCGAGCCCGTGTAGGCCCCACCATGAAAACTTCGGATGAAATCTCTATCATATGTTTGTTCCAGCTTATTCTGCAAGCCAATCCTTTGTTTTGTTTTGGTTTGTGGTATTCGAGTTGCTTCGAAGTCAAATGTTGATTCCATACCTCTCCCAAGCAGTGTTCTCATATTTCTATGTTAATACCAATCCTTCTTGATCATCGATATTGTCATGTTAATTCTTTTTCAACCGGCGTGTTTCTCTTCAAGTGGATCCGATCATTTCAACATCCGCAAGATCAATTATCAGTTCTTCTCAACGGTGTTTGTTTCATCCATCTCCAAGTTGCCTTTGTTTTTCCCCCCCCCCCCCCCTTTTTTTTTAAAGGACTTTGATTTTTTTATCAAGTATCATTTTATTGATGGGAAGTCTCTCCATTTCTTTTCCGTCAATGTTCTTATCCGTTGATTCTCAGGAAGATACTAACGAACCTTCAAGTTCGTCATTCTTCTTTCTTTTCTTCTCCGGTGGATTCAATTCAAGCTTTGCCAATTATATCCTTTCCTCGTTGCAAATACCTTCTCATGCCGGTGCACCTCATATTCAGTCATTTCTCGCTATTCAATTGTTCCAGAGTGCTAAAGATATCTCGAAGATTCGTGTTTCCACTCTGCATTCGTTCAAGATCTTTCGAGGATGTTCTCTCATTCAAGCCTTTTAATTCTACCGGCGCTATCTCTTTTTTAAATCGTTCAACGGTGTTTCTTTTGAGTGGGCCCTAACCCACAGGTCTTTTTCCAGGATCTTACCTGACTCTTCTAATTTTACCGGAGCTATTCTCAAATCTTTTCAAAGTTTGACGTAAGAATTAATTATCATCAGTCAGATGTTTTCCCCAAGATCTTATAATTCTTTTCATCGTTGGTTCAACATTTCTAATTTTCCATTCCGGAGTGTCTAAATAATTTATGGTGTTGTTTCTCATCGTCATTCTCTGCATTTGAAGACCGAAGAATATTTTTCTCTCAATCTTACTCCATTCTCTTCAAGATTCATGGCTCTAGCCTTATGACATCCTCTCATAATTGTTTTTGAGCGTGAGAATTCTTTTCACCCATCCGGAGCATTTCATGTGTTGTTTTTCATTTCTTTCCTCCGAAGGCCAACTTTAAAAATATTATTCATTTCAGCTTTCAGCTCGCATTCTCCAAATCTTACCGGTGCATCGTTCAAATATCCTCTAATCAGTTCATGATCTCTTCATTCTCATGGATCTAAATTCTCTCAAGCATCTTCGTTATTTTCTAATTCTTACCGGTGATTCTTCCCTTTTACTTCGTTCGTTTTCAATTCTTACGGTGGTTCGTTCAAGAGTTACCTTCCTTGGTTATCATATCAATTCATTCGTTGTTTTCCAAATCCCACCGGTGGTTCGTTGAAGACCTTCCTCAAGTTTGCACTGTATCTATATTAATTCTTTCAACGAGAATAAGTAGTTTGCCAAATCTATGGCTTGTCATCAATCTAAATTGGTGAAGGATGCGCACAACGTAATTATTATTCTTTGTTTCATCCAAGTGATAAATTCCTTCCTTCAGAGTTTGTTCATGATAAACAAATTCTTGATTTTCTTTTATTCATCTTTTCTTTCTCGGAGTTCCAAGATCTCGCAACTATATCACCATGGAGATACATCTAAATCATTACAAGGCTTCACCTTGTGTTTTCAACTTCTCTTTCCTTTCGTTTGATCATTCTTTTATTACCGAAGTTCTTCACGGAGGCTCTACATGGTGGTTCGTCAAGGACTCCTTTCATTCTTCAATTGTTCTTCAAGATTTCTCTCGGAGTTAAGATCCTCCAAGCTATACTCTATAATAAACATGGTGTTCAACACATGTTTGTTTTGAGGAGTTCAAGTATTCTTCATCGTGCATCCCAAGTGCGATTCTTTCTACCTTATCTTTTCAGGTGGTGTTATGTCATTCTTGATAATTTTCCTTCGTGTTTCATGATTCACAAGTTATCAAGAATGAGATATTCTAAATCCATCAATCCTGTCATTAGAGTTATCTTGGGTTATATTTCACCTAAAGCCTTCCCTAAGGATTTTTTCTATTTATGGTGCTTATAAATGACCCAAGTCCTTCATTTATCTTCCCGGTGAAATAAGTTTCTCGTCTCCTTGTTGATATCAATCCAATCTATTGTTTTCGTTAGTGGCAGAATTTCGCCTCAATTTTGAGATGCTTTTCATAAGCCCACTATAAGCTTATTCGTTTCGTTGTTGATTTTCCAACAATTTTGTTTTAACCTTCTTGGAAGGGTGTTTTCCAAGCTCATTTGTGGCAGAAGTTGTCATTTTCTTCTCAATTCTTTCCTTTCCGACTATCCACCTTCTATTCCTTCATCTGCAGGCATTGTGATGTTTCTCTTTTCTCTCATCATCTCGAATTGTGAGGATCGTGTTCTTTTCATGCTTATCCTTTAACCGGAGTGTCGTGTTTTCACTCGAGCCATCTCATCTTGTCAAGTTTTTCCTTCCATCTACAGTCGGAGTGCTGTCCAAATTATATCATTCTTATTCCTTCTCTATCTTGTGTTAACCGGAGTGTTGTCGTAATTGATCCTTATCGTTCCTTGTACATCTCGTTTCTACCGGAGTGCTTGCATGTACTTCTTGTCCATTGCAGCCTATTTCTTATGTCTTTCTACCTACAAGGTTCCCGTAATGTTCCTTGTTCTTGTTTTTTGACGGAGTGTTTTCAACCTCCTTCACCTTTGTTGCTTTCTTTCTTTCTTTCTTTCTTTCTTTCAATTTGTTCAACCTCTCAAGGTTCTTTGGTTTCACTCGTTTGTTAAAGAAGCAACTTAGTTTACCTCTCCTCTTCCTTTTTATGTTTCTCTCCGGTGCCATTCTAGATCTCGGGACGAGATCCTCTCGTAGTGGTGGAGTGTTGTGATGCCCCGAGACCGTTGTGCAAGGTGTCTTCCAGTTATTCACCATCATTGCCGTGTCTTTCGCTTGCGTGTTGCATCTTGCCATGTCATCATCCGCATTGCATCATCATGTTTTTAAAACTTGCATCCGTCCGGATCTTCTGGTTCTCTCCGTTGTCCGTTCTGAGCCCAGACACACTTGCACGCGCCCGCGGCATGTCCGTAATAGTATTTTATAAGTGGCCGGAAAATGTTCTCGGATTGGGTTGAAAGTTGGCGTGTGGTCTTATTATAGTGTAGATAGACCGCCTGTCAAGTTTCATCGCATTTGGAGTTCGTTTGATAGCCCAACCGTTAAACTATAGCGGCAATATAGCCAGTCTAACGTCGGACGTTTTCGGTCTCCGGAAACCTTGCCGGGCTGCATTTCCGTCTCTCTCTTCGTAGCCTGAGACCTCTCCTACAAAGCCTAGGCCCAGCCTACCCCCCCTCTTTGCACAGTGCATCGATGATGTCTACTACACAACCTTCTTCTTGTAGGCGTTGTTGGGCCTCCAAGTGCAGAGGTTTGTAGGACAGTAGCAAATTTCCCTCAAGTGGATGACCTAAGGTTTATCAATCCATAGGAGGCGTAGGATGAAGATGGTCTCTCTCAAGCAACCCTGCAACCAAATAACAAAGAGTCTCTTGTGTCCCCAACACACCCAATACAATGGTAAATTGTATAGGTGCACTAGTTCGGCGAAGAGATGGTGATACAAGTGCAATATGGATGGTAGATAAAGGTTTTTGTAATCTGAAATTATAAAAACAGCAAGGTAGCAAGTGATAAAAGTGAGCGTAAACGGTATTGCAATGTGTGGAAATAAGGCTTAGGGTTCATACTTTCACTAGTGCAAGTCCTCTCAACAATAATAACATAATTGGATCACATAACTATCACTCAACATGCAACAAAGAGTCACTCCAAAGTCACTAATAGCGGAGAACGAACGAAGAGACTATGGTAGGGTACGAAACCACCTCAAAGTTATTCTTTCCAATCAATCCGTTGGGCTATTCCTATAAGTGTCACAAACAGCCCTAGAGTTCGTACTAGAATAACACCTTAAGACACAAATCAATCAAAAGCCTAATGTCACCTAGATACTCCAATGTCACCTCAAGTATCCGTGGGTATGATTATACGATATGCATCACACAATCTCAGATTCATCTATTCAACCAACACATAGGACCTCAAAGAGTGCCCTAAAGTTTCTACTGGAGAATCACGACAAAAACGTGTGCCAACCCCTATGCATAGGTTCATGGGCAGAACCCGCAAGTTGGTCACCAAAACATACATCAAGTGAATCACGTGATATCCCATTGTCACCACAGATATCCACGGCAAGACATACATCAAGTGTTCTCAAATCTTTAAAGACTCAATCCAATAAGATAACTTCAAAGGGGAAACTCAATTCATTACAAGAGAGTAGAGGGGGGAAGAAACATCATAAGATCCAAATATAATAGCAAAGCTCGCGATACATCAAGATCATATCATCTCAAGAACATGAGAGAGAGAGATCAAACACATAGCTACTGGTACATACCCACAGCCCCGAGGGAGAACTACTCCCTCCTTGTCATGGAGAGCACCGGGATGATAAAGATGGTCACCGGAGAAGGATTGCCCCCTCCAGCAGGGTGCCGGAACGGGTCTAGATTGGTTTTCGGTGGCTACGGAGGCTTCTGGCGGCGGAACTCCCGATCTATTGTGCTCACCGATGTTTTTAGGTCACGTAGGTATATATGGGTGCAGGAGGTACGTTAGGGGAGCCACGAGGGCCCCACGAGGCAGGGGGCGCGCCCTAGGGGGTGGGCGCGCCCCCCACCCTTGTGGCTTCCTCGTTCCTTCCTTGACGTGGGGTCCAAGTCCATCGGGTGGCTTTCGTTCCAAAAATAACTTCTCTAGTTGATTTCGTTCCGTTTCTACTCCGTCTGATATTCCTTTTCTTCAAAACACTGAAATAGGCATAAAACAGCAAATCTGGGCTAGGCCTCCGGTTAATAGGTTAGTCCCAAAAATAATATAAAAGTGGATAATAAAGCCCAATATTGCCCAAAACAGTAGATAATATAGCATGGAGCAATCAAAAATTATAGATACGTTGGAGACGTATCAACCATCCCCAAGCTTAATTCCTGCTCGTCCTCGAGTAGGTAAATGATAAAAAGATAATTTTTGATGTGGAATGCTAGTTGGCATAGTTTCAATGTAATTCTTCTTAATTGTGGTATGAATGTTCTGATCTGAAAGATTCAAGACAAAAGTTCATATTGACATAAAAATAATAATACTTCAAGCATACTAACAAAGCAATCATGTCTTCTCAAAATAACATGGCCAAAGAAAGCTATCCCTACAAAATCATATAGTCTGGCTATGCTCCATCTTCAGCACACAACATATTTAAATCATGCACAACCCCAATGACAAGCCAAACAATTGTTTCATACTTTTGATGTTCTCAAACTTTTTCAATCTTCACGCAATACATGAGCGTGAGCCATGGACATAACACTATAGGTGGAATAAAATGGTGGTTGTGGAGAAGACAAAAAGGGAGAAGATAGTCTCACATCGACTAGGCGTATCAACGGGCTATGGAGATGCCCATCAATAGATATCAATGTGAGTGAGTAGGGATCGCCATGCAACGGATGCACTAGAGCTATAAGTGTATGAAAGCTCAACAAAAGAAACTAGTGGGTGTGCATTCAACTCGCTTGCTCACGAAGACCTAGGGCATTTTGAGGAAGCCCATTATTGGAATATACAAGCCAAGTTCTATAATGAAAGATTCCCACTAGTATATGAAAATGACAAAACAAGAGACTCTCTATATGAAGAACATGGTGCTACTTTGAAGCACAAGTGTGGATAAAGGATAGTAGCATTGCCCCTTTTTTTGGCCTTTCCCTTTTTTATGGCCTTTCTCTTTCTTTGGCCTTCCTTTTTTATTTGGGACAATGCTCTATTAATTGATGATCATCACACTTCTATTTATTTACAACTCAATGATACAACTCGATAATAGAACAAAGTATGACTCTATATGAATGCCTCCGGCGGTGTACAGGGATATGTAATGAATCAAGAGTGACATGTATGAAAGAATTATGAACGGTGCCTTTGCCACGAATACTATGTCAACTACATGATCATGCTAAGCAATATGACAATGAATAATGTGTCATGAAGAACGGTACGGTAGAAAGTTGCATGGCAATATATCTCGGAATGGCTATGGAAATGCCATAATAGGTAGGTATGGTGGCTGTTTTGAGGAAGGTAAATGGTGGGTTTATGGTACCGGCGAAATTTGCGCGGTACTAGAGAGGCTAGCAATGGTGGAAGGGTGAGAGTGCGTATGATCCATGGACTCAACATTAGTCATAAAGAACTCATATACTTATTGCAAAAATCTATTAGTTATCGAAACAAAGTACTAAGCGCATGCTCCTAGGGGGATAGATTGGTAGGAAAAGACCATCGCTCGTCCCCGACCGCCACTCATAAGGAAGACAGTCAATAAATAAATCATGCTCTGACTTCTTCACATAACGGTTCACCATACGTGCATGCTACGAGAATCACAAACTTCAGCACAAGTATTTCTCAAATTCACAACTACTCAACTAGCATGACTCTAATATCACCATCTCCATAACTCAAAACAATTATCAAGTATCAAACTTCTCATAGTATTCAACACACTCATAAGAGAATTTTATTATTCTTGAATACCTAGCATATTAGGATTTTAAGGAAATTACCATGCTATTTAAGACTCTCAAAATAATCTAAGTGAAGCATGAGAGTTCATCTATTTCCTCAAAATAAAACTACCACCATGCTCTAAAAGATATAAGTGAAGCACTAGAGCATCGACAAACTACTCCGAAAGATATAAGTGAAGATCAATGAGTAGTCGAATAATTATGCAACTATGTGAAGACTCTCTAACATTTAATAATTTCAGATCTTGGTAATTTATTCAAACAGCAAGCAAAGCAAAATAAAATGACATCTAAGAATAGCAAACATCATGTGAAGAAGCAAAAACTTAGGATCAATCGATACTAACCGATAGTTGTTGAAGAAGAAAGGTGAGATGCCAACCGGGACATCCCCAAGCTTAGATGCTTGAGACTTCTTGAAATATTATCATGGGGTGCCTTGGGCATCCCCAAGCTTGATATTTTGTGTCTCCTTAATTCCTCTCATATCATGGTCTCCCTAAATCTCAAAAGCTTCATCCACACAAAACTCAACAAGGACTCATGAGATAAGTTAGTATAAACCATTGCAAAAACCTTATCATACTCTACTGTAGCAAATCACTAAAATTATTATTCAACATTGCATACTAAATGAATCTGCATATTTAATAGTCCTATCCTCAAATAGAATCATTAAAGAAGCAAACATATGCAAACAATGCAAACATAACAGCAATCTATCTAAACAGGATAGTCTGTAAAGAATGCAGCAACATCCATACTTACCTAGCTCCAAAAATTATGAAAGAAAATTCCCACTGTATTAAATTTATCAGATCATAATATGCAAAAGGTTTCAACATTTTATCACATTCTGACTTTTCTAGGGAATTATTGCAACAGCGGTAAACTTTCTGTTTTCAAACAGCAACATGTGGACTTTTAAAATAGGCATAGTAAAGGCTGTCAACGCCACTTTTATTGAAATAAAAGATGCAAAACATTGTTCTAAATAACAGCAAGAAAATCCTAACAAAATAAATTGACGCTCCAAGCAAAACACATATCATGTGGTGAATAAAAATATAGCTCCAAGTAAAGTTACCGATGAATGAAGACGAAAGAGGGGATGCCTTCCGGGGCATCCCCAAGCTTAGGCTCTTGGCTATCCTTGAATATTACCTTGGGGTGCCTTGGGAATCCCCAAGCTTAGGCTCTTGACACTCCTTATTCCATAGTCCATCGAATCTTTACCCAAAACTTGAAAACTTCACAACACAAAACTTAACAGAAAACTCGTAAGCTCCGTTAGTATAAGAAAATAAATCACCACTTCAAGGTACTGTAATGAACTCATTCTTTATTTAAATTGGTGTTAAACCTACTGTATTCCAAATTATCTATGGTTTATAAACTATTTTACTAGCCATAGATTCATCAAAATAAGTAAACAACACATGAAAAACAGAATCTGTCAAAAACAGAACAGTCTGTAGTAATCTGGATCAAACGTATACTTATTGAACTCATAAAATTCTAAAATAAATTGATGGACCTGAGGAATTTATCTATTAATCATCTTCAAAAAGAATTAACTAAATATATCTCTCCAAATAAAAATGGCAGCAATTATCGTGAGCACTAAAGTTTCTGTTTTTGACAGCATGATCAACAAGACTTTCCCCAAGTCTTCCCAAAGGTTCTACTTGGCACAAACACTAATTAAACACAAAAAACACAACCAAAACAGAGGTTAAATAATTTATTTATTACTAAATAGGAGCAAAAGGCATGGAATAAAAATAAAATTGGGTTGCCTCCCAACAAGCGCTATCGTTTAACGCCCCTAGCTAGGCATGATGATTTCAACGATGCTCACATAAAAGATAAGAATTGTAACATAAAGAGAGCATCATGAAGTATATAACTAGAACATTTAAGTCTAAACCACTTCCTATGCATAGGGATTTTGTGAGCAAATAACTTGTGGGAACAAGAATCAACTTGCATAGGAAGGTAAAACAAGCATAACTTCAAAATTTTAAGCACATAGAGAGGAAACTTGATATTATTGCAATTCCTACAAGCATATATTCCTCCCTCATAATAATTTTAAGTAGCATCATGAATGAATTCAACAATATAACCAGCACCTAAAGCATTCTTTTCATGATCTACAAGCATAGAAAATTTACTACTCTCCACACAAGCAAAATTCTTCTCATGAATAATAGTGGGAGAAAACTCAACAAAATAACTATCATGTGATTCAAAATTAAGATCAAGATGATAAGTTTCATGGTTATCATTATTCTTTAAAGCATACGTGTCATCACAATAATCATCATAGATAGGAAGCATGCTTTCATCATAGTAAATTTGATCATCAAAACTTGGGGGACAAAAAATATCATCTTCATCAAACATAGCTTCCCCAAGCTTGTGGCTTTGCATATCATTAGCATCATGGATATTCAAGGAATTCATACTAACAACATTGCAATCATGCTCATCATCCAAATATTTAGTGCCAAACATTTTATAGATTTCTTCTTCTAGCACTTGAGCACAATTTTCCTTTCCATCATACTCACGAAAGATATTAAAAAGGTGAAGCGTATGAGACAAACTTAATTCCATGTTTTTGTAATTTTCTTTTATAAACTAAACTAGTGATAAAACAAGAAACTAAAAGACTCGATTGCAAGATCTAAAGATATACCTTCAAGCGCTAACCTCCCCGGCAACGGCGCCACAAAAGAGCTTGATGTCTACTACACAACCTTCTTCTTGTAGACGTTGTTGGGCCTCCAAGTGCAGAGGTTTGTAGGAAAGTAGCAAATTTCCCTCAAGTGGATGACCTAAGGTTTATCAATCCGTAGGAGGTGTAGGATGAAGATGGTCTCTCTCAAGCAACCCTGCAACCAAATAACAAAGAGTCTCTTGTGTCCCCAACACACCCAATACAATGGTAAATTGTATAGGTGCACTAGTTCAGCGAAGAGATGGTGATACAAGTGCAATATGGATGGTAGATAAAGGTTTTTGTAATCTGAAATTATAAAAACAGCAAGGTAGCAAGTGATAAAAGTGAGCGTAAATGGTATTGCAATGTGTGGAAATAAGGCTTAGGGTTCATACTTTCACTAGTGCAAGTCCTCTCAACAATAATAACATAATTGGATCACATAACTATCCCTCAACATGCAACAAAGAGTCACTCCAAAGTCACTAATAGCGGAGATCGAATGAAGAGATTATGGCAGGGTACGAAACCACCTCAAAGTTATTCTTTCCAATCAATCCGTTGGGCTATTCCTATAAGTGTCACAAACAGCCCTAGAGTTCTTACTAGAATAACACCTTAAGACACAAATCAATCAAAACCCTAATGTCACCTAGATACTCCAATGTCACCTCAAGTATCCGTGGGTATGATTATACGATATGCATCACACAATCTCATATTCATCTATTCAACCAACACATAGGACCTCAAAGAGTGCCCCAAAGTTTCTACCGGAGAATCACGACGAAAACGTGTGCCAACCCCTATGCATAGGTTCATGGGCAGAACCCGCAAGTTGGTCACCAAAACATACATCAAGTGAATCACGTGATATCCCATTGTCACCACAGATATCCACGACAAGACATACATCAAGTGTTCTCAAATCTTTAAAGACTCAATCCGATAAGATAACTTCAAAGGGGAAACTCAATTCATTACAAGAGAGTAGAGGGGGGAAGAAACATCATAGGATCCAAATATAATAGCAAAGCTCGCGATACATCAAGATCGTATCATCTCAAGAACACGAGAGAGAGAGATCAAACACATAGCTATTGGTACATACCCTCAACCCCGAGGGAGAACTACTCCCTCCTCGTCATGGAGAGCACCGAGATGATGAAGATGGCCACCGGAGAAGGATTGCCCCCTCCGGCAGGGTGCCAGAATGGGTCTAGATTGGTTTTCGGTGGCTACGGAGGCTTCTGGCGGCGGAACTCCCGATCTATTGTGCTCACGGATGTTTTTAGGTCACGTAGGTATATATGGGTGCAGGAGGTACGTCAGGGGAGCCACGAGGGCCCCACGAGGTAGGGGGCGCGCCCTAGGGGGGTGGGCGCGCCCCCCACCCTCGTGGCTTCCTCGTTCCTTCCTTGACGTGGGGTCCAAGTCCATCGGGTGGCTTTCGTTCCAAAAATAACTTCTCTAGTTGATTTCGTTCCGTTTCGACTCCGTCTGATATTCCTTTTCTTCGAAACACCAAAATGGGCATAAAACAGCAAATCTGGGCTGGGCCTCCGGTTAATAGGTTAGTCCCAAAAATAATATAAAAGTGGATAATAAAGCCCAATATTGCCCAAAATAGTAGATAATATAGCATGGAGCAATCAAAAATTACAGATACATTGGAGACGTATCAATAGACCCCTCGCGCGTGTCCGAAACTTCCCCGGACCCGACTCGGACTGTCGCCACCGTTGTGTCGGATCATCCCCAAACATCTACAAAATGTCTCCATTTTCTTATTTGGGCTCCCTAGTCTATTTTTCCAGACCGTCCGATTACGATCGGAGGGACGGATTAGCCCCTACCCAAAAATCCTTTTGCTATATATATGTCAGTCCAAAACCCTAGTCCTAGCCTGTTCCATCCATCCCTCTCATCTCGCCATCTCCATCGGGATCCTCCTAGATCCATCCACTCCACCCAGCCGACACGACCAACCCCCTCGTTTTCATCACAAGCCAATCTCCTCCTCCTTAAAATCGATCCAACCAAGCCGCGCCAGCTCCAGCCTCCTGTCCCCTTGCGCCGAGGCCCAGCAGAAGGAGCTCGAGCTCCCCTGCCCTGAAGCCACCGCCTTCGACCGACCCACGCCTCTCCCTCGTCTCCAGCTTCTCGTTCATGCTGGGCCGGTGAGATGCCCAGGTCGCGTCGCCATTCCTCTGCGCCTTCTCCTTCCTTTTTCCCATCATGCTGCTCCTCTCCGACCATCCCCCTCGTCTTGTTCCTTTTTGTCACAATGAACCAGCGCCACCGCAGAACCTCGCCACCTGCCCCGCAAGTTTGCCGCCCTGCTTCATGCCTTGTCGACCCTCGCCTGGAGCCTCGCCTGTGCTGTGCCCCTCACTGAACCTTGTTGTCGCCTTGCCTGCTCGGTGCCCAGCCTGCAGCGCTTGGATGCCTCTGCATGGACCGCGCCAAGCCCAGCTCTGCCTCACGCTCGAGCGTCGCGAGCTCCTATGCCTTCCGCGTCGTCCCGACCTCCTCTTCAACCATCGCCCTTTGCTTCGAGCTGCCGTCCGCGCCTCGATCTCCTCCAAGACCGTCCGGACCTCCTCCGGGCGCCAAGACCCGCCCAGACGCCGCTGCAAGTCCTACGCCATCGAGTTCGCCGATGCATCCCCTTCTTTCCCTGCGCTGCTGTTCGGAAGGAGCAGAGTGCAGCGCCCCTGCCGCATTGACCGACTCCAGATCGAACTGCTGCCCTGTTCGTCTTGATTCAGCGAGACCGGTCCGGCCTCCTCGTGCCCACGTGGGTCGCTTCTTGCAGCGAGGCCCAGCGCGCCCCTCTCCTCTCCTTTGTGGGCCGAAGCCCATGGGTGAGGCCACCCACAGCGCCCCTCCTTTTGTTTTATTTCTACTGTTGGGCCAGCCTGCAGTTTCGGCCCAATGGTTGTTTTTTTTGGTTCTGCGAATTTGATAAATAACCAGGGATTTACATATTTGCAGGAAAACCCCTTGCACTTCATGCATATAAAAAAACTCATCAACCGTGCATCAGAATTAAACAAACTTAATATGAAAGTTGCTTAGAATTTTGTCTAGTTTCACAATATGCAACTTTCACCCATGTTTAAAATGCTTAAAATGTTGTTTGAATAATTTTTGCTCATATGCCATGTTAAAATGATTTAATTCATAACTATTTAACCGTAGCTCGGTTTGTAACAAACTTTATATGTAAATGGGGTAGAAAATTGCCTAGTTTAACATGGTGGCTTCACCTTGCATGTTTAACAACTCTAAAATTGTGTTTAGGGCATAAGAAAACCAAACCTTAAAATATGCACATGAGGATTTTCTGGACTTGTTGTTTGTTGTTCCGGCCTCATTTAAACTTGCCTAGATAGGTAGTTTTCATTTGCTTCACCCCTTGCCATGTTAATCAACATTTAATATTGTTGGGTACATAAACGAGAGGAACTAAATAATTGGTGTGGTGTTTTCGTCAATATGCAACTCATTGCATATTGAGCTCCACTTAATCTGTAGGATTGTTTGTGCACTTTGCCATGCCATGCCATGCTTCATTAAACCAGACATGCATCATTCTTGGTTTGTGCATCATGCCTTGGTTATGTGACGGTTGTTTACTATGTTGTTTGCTTTCTTTCCGATGTACTTCTTCTCGGTAATCCGGTAACGTTGCGTTTGTGAGGATACGTTGGCTACGTCTGTTTGTCTTCTTCATGGACTCGTTCTTCTTCCTTGCGGGATTTCAGGCAAGATGACCATACCCTCGAAATCACTTCTATCTTTGCTTGCTAGATGCTCCCTCTATTGCTATGCCTTTGTTGCGATACCTACCACTTGCTATATCATGCCCCCATTTTCTAAGACAAGCCTCTAACCACCTTGTCCTAGCAAACTGTTGTTTGGCTATGTTACCGCTTTGCTCAGCCCCTCTTATAGCGTTTCTAGTTGCAGGTGAAGATTGAAGTTTGTTCCTTGTTGGAACATGGATATTTTGTTGGGATATCACAATATCTCTTATTTAATTAATGAACCTATACACTTGGTAAAGGGTGGAAGGCTCGGCCTTATGCCTGGTGTTTTGGTCCACTCTTGCCGCCCTAGTTTTCCGTCATACCGGTGTTATGTTCCTTGATTTTGCGTTCCTTACGCGGTTGGGTTATAATGGGAACCCCTTGACAGTTCGCCTTGAATAAAACTCCTCCAGCAAGGCCCAACATTGGTTTTACCATTTGCCACCTAGCCTCTTTTTCCCTTGGGTCGGCCAGCCCAAGGGTCATCTTTATTTAACCCCCCGGGCCAGTGCTTTTCTAAGTGTTGGTCCAACCCAGAGCATCGTGCGGGGCCGTCCCTTGGCAACTTGGGTTACGTTGGCTCCCGTACGCTTAGTTTATCCGGTGTGCCCTGAGAACGAGATATGTGCAGCTCCTATCGGGATTTGTCGGCACAACGAGTGGTCTTGCTGGTCTTGTTTTACCATTGTCTAAATGTCTTGTAACCGGGATTCCGAGTCTGATCGGGTCTTCCTAGGAGAAGGAATATCCTTCGTTGAACGTGAGAGCTTGTGATGGGCTAAGTTGGGACACCCCTGCAGGGTTTTGATCTTTCGAAAGCCGTGCCCGCGGTTATGGGCAGATGGGAATTTGTTAATGTACGGTTGTAGAAAACTTGAAACTTATCTTAACTAAAATGCATCAACCGCGTGTGTAACCATGATGGTCTCTTTCTGGCGCTGTCCGGGAAGTGAACACGGTGTTGGAGTTATGCTTGACGTAGGTTGTTCTAGGATCACTTCTTGATCATAGTTTTATCGACCGTGCCTTGCCTTCTCTTCTCGCTCTCATTTGCGTAGGTTTAGCCACCATATATGCTAGTCGCTTGCTGCAGCTCCACCTCATACCTTTTCCCTACCTATAAGCTTAAATAGTCTTGATCACGAGGGTGTGAGATTGCTGAGTCCCCGTGACTCACAGATACTTCCAAAACCAGTTTGTAGGTGCCGATGATATCGTGCAGGTGACGCAACCGAGCTCAAGGAGGAGCTCGATGAAGATCCTGTTCATTGTGTGTTTTGTGTCAGTTGATCAGTAGTGGAGCCCAGTTGGGACGATCGGGGATCTGTGTAGCATTTGGGGTAGTCTTCTTTTATTCTGGTCCCGTAGTCGGACCTTGGTTGTATTAGGATGATGTAATGCTTTATTCATGTATTGTGTGAAGTGGCGATTGTAAGCCAACTATGTACCTTTTCCCTTATTCATTACATGGGTTGTTGTGAAGATTACCTCACTTGCGACATTGCTTTCAATGCGGTTATGCCTCTAGGTCGTGCTTTGACACATGGGAGATATAGATGCATCGAGGGCGTTACATACTTCACGTTTGAATCTTTTGACCTAAGTGAATGTGATCGGACCCTAAGCCCCTCTATGCTTCTACCTGAGATTCTATCTATCCAAATCATATGCATTCTATTGAAACTATCGATTGTCTTCTCTGAGTCCTTGTCAGCAGAAGACACAGAGACAAAAATTGAATCTGTTTTAATGCTATATCCTTATTGCTTGAAACCCAGAGAAGCGGGAACGACCACGCGACAATCCAGGCATGCATGGGAACATGGAATAACTTCCAATATGTTGCATGCATGCCACGTGTCCTTCAGATGTGAACCGCCAGGGGCACCTGCGTAATAACATTGTGCCATCCCTGTCCTTATAAATACACACCTCACTGTGGTCATTATCTCTTCTTCCACCTCTTCTCCTCGCACCAAAACCCTAGCGCCTCCGCTAGCTCACGACGACGCCGGAGACGAAGCGCTTAGCTGCCGCGACTTTTTAGTGCTCGTCCTCTCCGCCGCTGCCGTATGTCTTCCGCCGCCAAGTTAGGGCGCGGGAGATTGAACTGCTCGGCCTCCTTTTCTACTTCGTCTAGCAGTTCTTCATGTGGTAATTAAATCTTACTTTTAGTGCTCTCGTTTCATCCGACAAATCCATCCACTTCAACCAAAAGTAGTTTCTTCACTTTCATATCTGGATCTGTCCATGTCTGCATCTCATATCATGCCAAATATATTCACCTATGCTTCACTACTAGTTAGATTCCTCACTTGTACTTATTCTTGGATTCGTACAAATCTGGAACCAACTCTCATGAAATAAGTGAATGTATTTGCACTATGAGGTCAATGTCTTCAAACCGATTTATCTTCAAAATCGTCTAAGAATGCATATGACCTCTTCCCCTTCCCTCACACCTTTAATGCTGTCATAGGTACATGTCCGTGGGAGAATCCCTTGGTTCTCATAGTCTGCATTCATTTGCAGAATTCTTACAATGACACATCAATTCTCCTGAAGCCAGTTCATGTTTGACCAGCAGACGGAAGCCATTCATAGTCTTGAAGCCTTTCGGCTTGAATACTATGGCCACTGAGAAATCAGCTAGAAAGGGCGGCAGGCAGCGCTGTGGGGATACAGCCAAGGACCTGCCACCAGATCTCTTTGAAATGTACAAGTCAGACCCTGAAGAAACCTATGGAGAGCGCAAGACCCGAATCCAATGGATTCAAAGATACTGGGCTGAAGAATGGTTCAAGTACAGATTTGTGACTGCTGAATATGCTAAAAAGAACGCTATCAAGCGTCCATGGGGAGAAATTTTGTACCGAAATCTGTAGCCCAAGTCTAAGCCCGAAGCTATTGCTCAAGGCTTCTATCCTTGCATGGTCCGAGGACCACAGCCTGAAAATGCCGACCCATCTAGTTTGCTATGGTGTCATGATGACAATCTCTTCAAGCGCAACTTTTAGTTTGCCAAAGAGTCTGCCAAGAAGAACAAGAAGCAGTTTGGCCTCGACTTCAACCCTGGTCCATCTTCTCCAAGGACTGATGGCACACGTGATGCCAATCCCAATGAAATCAGCCCCTTCTACAACCTCGAAGGCCTCATCTCTCACATTTCTGTACAGGGGGCTATGGTGGACCACTCAGCTGACGATGTAGATTCTGAAGATGCGCCAGCTCCACCAAAGCAGAAGCAGAAATCAAAGGCTTCAAAGCCCTCCTGAACCCAGTGTGCAATCTGAAGATCTTTCTCATGTCTCCAAGAAGAAGGAGAAGCCCAAGAAGAAGCCCATGAAGATTTCTGGGCATGAACTGACACCAGCTGCCATTCTGAGGAACGAAGATGAAACCATTGATCTATCAAGCGACAAAGACTTTGGTGATGATGCTCTTGAGCTTCTAATCAAGAGCAAGCAAGAGGCGGAGATCTTCAACGATCTACCCCTCTTTGACGTTGACATTTTGAACACCTTCATTGATGAATGGTTCAACGACCAGAGCATAAGCATCGATGATCTTCAGCTGCCAGTGGACATCAGTGTCACCTTCCACGGAGCCATTGCAAATGAATTGGCCTTGGATCAGAAGATCGTCGAGCTGAAGAACAAGATTGACTTTGAGAAGGCATAGTTCAAGAAGCACATGGAAAAGCTCAGTGTGGCTGATGTTCAAAACTTTAAGAAGATGTTGCATGAGCTCAAGGAGCAGTTTCACAAGAAACGCGAGGAAGCCAAAGGTTCAAGAGAGCGGATGAAATACTTCACTGAGAAATGTGTTCAAGCACACAACGAGGCTGAGAAGCGCAAGGCTCTGGGGCATCCTGGTATCGACCCCGGAATGGCTGCCAAACAGAAGAAGAAGTCTGCTGCGACACGCACTGAAGCACCAAGGCAGGAAGCACCTAGCATTGTCTTCCCTGCCGGCATGACAGGCTCGAAGCCTAAGGTCCCCTCAGCAGCTTCAGAACTGAAGAAGACTAGGGCAGCTGAAGCTGATGCCAAGAAGTGCAAGCACAAGAATGCCTCTGATGGTGCTCCATAAACCAAGAAGCCGAAGACAAAGTCTTCGCTGAAAGAGCGTGATGCTGCCACAGAGCCACTTGTTGTTGAGCTCATCTCAGTTGCCCGTCCTGCCTCCTCGAACCTAGAGTGTCAACTTGTGGTTCACGATCCTGCTCCCATGATACGTCTCCATCGTATCTACTTTTCCAAATACTTTGGCCCCTGTTTTGGACTCTAACTTGCATAATTTGAATGGAACTAACCCGGAATGACGCTGTTTTCAGCAAAATTGCCATGGTGTTATTTTTGTGCAGAAATAAAAGTTCTTGGAATGACCTGAAAATCAACGGAGATTATTTTTGGAATATGTAAAAAATACTGGCGAAAGAATCAAGGCCAGGGGGGCCACACCATGTCCACGAGGGCGGGGGCGCGCCTACCCCCCTGGGCACGCCCCCTGCCTCGTGGGCCTCCTGACGCTCCTCCGACCTCAACTCCAACTCTATATATTCGTGTTCGGGGAGAAAAAAATCGGAGAGAAGGATTCATCGCGTTTTACGATACGGAGCCACCGCCAAGCCCTAATCTCTCTTGGGAGGGCTGATTTGGAGTCCGTTCGGGGCTCCGGAGAGGGGAATCCATCGCCATAGTCATCATCAACCTTCCTCCATCACCAATTTCATGATGCTCACCGCCGTGCGTGAGTAATTTCATCGTAGGCTTTCTGGATGGTGATGGTTGGATGAGATTTATCATGTAATCAAGTTAGTTTTGTTAGGGTTTGATCCCTAGTATCCATTATGTTCTGAGATTGATGTTGATATGACTTTGCTATGCTTAATGCTTGTCACTAGGGCCCGAGTGCCACGATTTCAGATCTGACCTATTATGTTTTCATGAATATATGTGAGTTCTTGACCCTATCTTGCAATTCTATAGTCACCTATTATGTGTTATGATCCATTAACCCCGAAGTGACAATAATCAGGATACTTACGGTGATGACCGTAGTTTGAGGAGTTCATGTATTCACTATGTGTTAATGCTTTGGTCCGGTACTCTATTAAAAGGAGGCCTTAATATCCCTTAGTTTCCAATAGGACCCCGCTGCCATGGGAGGGTAGGACAAAATATGTCATGCAAGTTCTTTTCCATAAGCACGTATGACTATATTCGGAATACATGCCTACATTACATTGATGAACTAGAGCTAGTTCTGTATCACCCTATGTTATAACCATTGCATGAGGAATCGCATCCAACATAATTATCCATCACTGATCCATTTCCTACGAGCTTTTCACATATTTTTCTTCACTTATTTACTTTTCTGATGCAACTATTACAATCACTATAAAACCAAAACTATTACTTTTGCTACCATCACCGCTACTATCATATTACTTTGCTACTAAATACTTTGTTGCAGATATTAAGTTTCCAGGTGTGGTTGAATTGACAACTCAGCTGCTAATACTTGAGAATATTCTTTGGCTCCTCTTGTGTCGAATCAATAAATTTGAGTTGAATACTCTACCCTCGAAAACTGTTGCGATCCCCTATACTTGTGGGTTATCAAGACTATTTTCTGGCGCCGTTGCCGGGGAGCATAGCTCTATTCTTTGAGTCACTTGGGATTTATATCTGCTGGTCACTATGAAGAACTTGAAAGATCAAAGAACCAAGATTTTTCCCTCAACCACGAGGGGAGGTAAGGAACTGCCATATAGCTCTGCACTTGATTCACCTTCTGTTTTGAGTAAACTTGCGACACCCACTCCTGTTATTCATTCTGATATGTCGCATGTTATTGATGATGCCACTTTTGCTTTGCATGATACTATGATGAAACTACTTTTATGCTTGATAATAATGTGCCACTAGGTGAATTTCTTGATGAATAACTTGCTAGGGTTAGAGAGAATGATATTATTGAAACTGATAATATTGATCAAAGTGATGATGAAGACTCTCCCCCTAGATATGAATTTCCTGTTGTTCCTGAGGGTTATGTTATGGATAAAGAAACTGCTAGAGACTTCTTAGCTTGCAATGATAGATCTGATCTTAAGAAATTATTAGCTAAGCTTAAAGAAAAGTCTTTGAATTCTAGAATGAAACATGACCCTGCTTTTGCTACTTCACCTATCTTTATTACTGATAAGGATTATGATTTCTCTATCGATCCTTAGTTAATTAATTTGGTTGAATCTGATCCTTTTTATGGCTATGAATCTGAAACTATTGTGGCACATCTTACTAAATTAAATGATATAGCCACCCTGTTCACTAATGATGAGAAAACTCGCTATTACTTTATCCTTAAGTTATTTCTGTTCTCATTAAAGGGTGATGCTAAAACATGGTTTAATTCTCTTGATCCTGGTTGTGTGTGTAGTCCCCAGGATATGATTTATTACTTCTCTGCTAAATATTTCCCCGCTCATAAGGAACAAGCTGCCTTAAGGGAAATATATAATTTTGTGCAAATTGAAGAAGAGAGTCTCCCACAAGCTTGGGGAGGCTTCTCCGATTACTTAATGCTTGGCCTAATCATCCTCTCAAGAAAAATGAAATACTTGATATCTTTTATAATGGACTAACCGATGCTTCCAGAGACTACCTGGATAGTTGTGCTGGTTGTGTTTTCAGGGAAAGAACTGTTGATCAAGCTGAATTCCTATTGAATAATATGTTGAGTAATGAAAATGATTGGACATTTCCTAAACCAACTCCTAAGCCAACTCCGAAGAATGGGTATTCTATTTCTTTGTCCCAAAGATATGCAAGAGGCAAAGAAATCTATGAAAGAAACAGGAATTAAAGTTGAAGATGTTAAGAATTTACCACCTATTGAAGAAATACATGGTCTTGATAACCCGACACAGGTAGTAAAGGTAATTTCTCTCTATAGATTTGATGAAGGTGATATTCCTTATAATAAGTCTGCTAGCCAATGCTTTGATGAGTTTGATAACTTTATTGTTAAACAAGAAAACTTCAATGCTTATGTTGGTAGACAATTGAACCGCAATGCTGATATGCTAGAACACTTGAATGATTATATGTCTAGAGTTAAAGGTGAACTTAAATTTATTAGTAAACATGCTTCTATGGTTACCACTCAAGTAGAACAAGTACTTAAGGCTCAGAATGATTTTCTCAATGAATTATATAATAAGAAAAATGATAATGTTGTTAGAGTTATGACTAGAGGAGGTAAAATGACTCAGGAACCTTTGTATCCTGAGGGCCACCCTAAGAGAATTGAGCAAGATTCTTAGAGAACTAATGTTGATGCACCTAGTTCTTCTAAGAAGAAGAAGAAGAAGAAGAAGAGGAAAAATGATAGGACTTTGCATGCTTCTAGCGAACCTGTTGTTGACACACCTAAGAATCCCAATGATATTTCTATTTCTAATGCTGAAACACAATCTGGTAATGAACATGAACCTAGTGATAATGTTAATGATGATGTTCATGTTGATGCTCAACCTAGCAATGATAATGATGTAGATATTGAACCTGATGTTGACCTTGATAACCCACAATCAAAGAATCAATGTTATGATAAGAGAGACTTTGTTGCTAGAAAGCATGGTAAAGAAAGAGAACCATGGGTTCAGAAACCCATGCCTTTTCCTCCTAAACCATCCAAGAAATAGGATGATGAGGATTTTGAGCGCTTTGCTGAAATGATTAGACCTATCTTTTTGCGTATGCGTTTGACTGATATGCTTAAAATGAATCCTTATGCTAAGTATATGAAAGATATTGTTAATAATAAAAGAAAGATACTGGAAGCTGAAATTTCCAGCATGCTTGCTAATTATACTTTTAAAGGTGGAATACAAAAGAAACTAGGAGATCCAGGAGTACCTACTATACCATGCTCCACTAAAAGAAACTATGTTAAAAACTACTTTATGTGATCTTGGAGCCGGTGTTAGTGTTATGCCTCTCTCTTTATATCGTAGACTTGATTTGAATAAGTTGACACCTACTGAAATATCTTTGCAAATGGCTGATAAATCAACTGCTATACCTGTCGGTATTTGTGAAGATGTGCCTGTTGTGGTTGCAAACATTACTATTTTAACGGACTTTGTTATTCTTGATATTCCCGAGGACGATAGCATGTCTATTATTCTTGGAAGACCCTTTTTGAATATTGCAGGGGCTGTTATTGATTGCAACAAAGGCAATGTCACTTTTCATGTTAATGGTAATGAGCATACGGTACACTTTCCGAGGAAACAACCTCAAGTCCACAGTATAAATTCTATTGGAAAAATCTCAACAATTACTATTGGAGGTTTTGAATTTCCTCTTCCTACTGTCAAGAAGAAATATGATATTCTTATTGTTGGGGATGTGCATATCCCCGTTGAGGTAACCTAGTGTTATTCAAAATTTCTCTGGTTTCATGCGATTCAGAATGAGTTTGTTAACAAGACTTGATCAACCTTGTTAGTGGATTCATTTTGATGAGCATGAGACAGATGAAGTTAGAAATCACAACCTTCTGTACCCTCCTTTTACTTTCTGTTATTTATCTTAAATAAAGCAAAAATAGTATTTTTTTTGTCTATTTTCTGAATTATCCTTGCAATAAAAAAATACCCCGAAAATAAAAGTTATCCAAATGCCCTGAAAATGAAATATGATTTTTTCCAGAATATTTAAGAATTATTGGCACTAAGAACACACCAGGGGGCCTCACCACATGCCCACGAGGGTGGAGGGCGCGCCCCCTACCTCGTGGACCCCACGTGGGTCCCCTCCACTTATCCTTGCACCCACACACTTCGTCTTGCTCCAGAAAAAATCACCCACCAGCTCAAACCCGTGTTCTAGCTCATCTTGCTGCCATTTTCGATCTCCTTGCTCAAAGCTCCATTCACAAAACTGCATTGGGGGATTGTTCTTTGGTATGTGACTCCTCCAATGGTCCAATTAGTTTTTGTTCTAGTGCTTTATATATTGCAAATTTTTGCTGCTTAGGTGACCCTATTCTTGAGCTTGCATGTCAAATTTATATGGTCAAAAGTAGTTTTAATGCATGATATAGCCTCTAGACACTTGTAGGAGTAGTTGCTATCAATTTCGTTGAGTTTGGTTCACTTTTATTTTGAGTTACTAAAAATTTCAGAAATTTTCAAAAAAAGATGAAGAGATTCTTGAGGGGCTCATCGAGCCGAAGCTCTGAGGATAAGCAAAGTGAAGAAAATAAGAAGGCCAAGTATAATCTTCCTCGTACTGCGGAGGTTCGGCCATGTGAATGGCCTTGTGATGAGTTCTCGAAAGAGGCTAGGATTTATGAAGATTTTTATTATTTGGCTGAGAATGCAGGCCTCACCGACTTCCTCCACAACCAGCGCGAACAGTATCTCTTACTCGCCAATATTTTTGTGCAAAATTTTCATTTCCATGCTAGGAGATCACCACCTTTGGTGGAATTTTATTTATATGATGAGCATATGGAGATGTCACTTTATGATTTTTGCCGGGTTTGTAGGATACCCTTTGAGAGCAGCATAGAGGAACCACATCATAATGATGTGGAGGGATTTATTGATGCAATTGCTGTAGGGGAAACGAGGAAAGTTTCTGATGCAAGAATCACTAGCATACATTTTCCTGTTCTACGCTACTTTGCAATATTTGCTAGTAGATGCTTAATTGGTCGTGGGAACCGTGGAAATCTTAGTGCCCCCGATATTGTTATTTTGCGCCATGCTTTGTTTCGTGATACCACTTTCAGTTTAGGCACTATTGTTGCTAAACGGTTAAATCTGAACCGTACAAAGGGTCCCGTCTTGGGAGGCATCTTCGCCTCGCGCCTTGCTGCACACTTTAACATACCTATTAGGCATTATTAGAAAGAGGAAAAGTTGCTGCCTCATATTTTTCTAGATTATAAGAGCATGGTAGCACATGATTTTATTGTTAAGCATAAGAAGAAGATGCTTAACTATAGACTGATATTTGATCAGAAACACTTTGAGACTATTACCTTGCCTACTCCCTCTTTGTTCAACATATTTTCATGCATGTACCTTGTTTTGCCGGAGGCCGTTCACGCATACCAGAGCCTGACATCAGCTCTAGAGCCGGAGCCACAATCTGATCCTCATTGTAAGTCTATTTGTCAGTGGGATCCGGAGGAGATCGCCAACCAGTGGCACCCCGAAGACCCTTCTCAGTACACCGGAGAGGGAAGTGTTGATCCGTGGGCATAGACCAACTTAGGCCAAAAGCCTAAGCTTGGGGGAGTACGTATTCCTCACCAACATTACATTCAAGTTCACACACTCATGCCAGTTGTTGGTGCTCATACTTTTTCATTGTATCATCCATGCTAGTTTATTTTCCTTTTAAGCTTTCTTCTTGTGTATTTGAAAAACCTTAAGAAAAACCAAAAAAATTAGTTGTAGCCTTTAGGTAGTTTACTTCCCATGCCTGTAGTAGTAGTAATTAAAAAGAAAACCCCAAAAAATTTCTCATTCTTCGTTTGCTTGTTGGGAGCTTTCCTGTGTAAATAGTTTTGTTTCATTTCGTTTTCTTTGGGGGTCGAGAGGAGAAGACCTTAATGAAAATGTTGAGTGGCTCTCATATGCATTATTGTTGATCTAACAAAGAGCCCATATTACCTTGTCTTCTCCCATTGAATTGAATGCTTGCAGATTCCAGCTTAGTCCAATGCACGTGCACTATTATTATTATCCACACTATTCGGTCGTGCAAGTGAAAGGCAATAATGACGATATATGATGAACTGATTGAGATGAGAAAAGCTGGTATGAACTCGACCTCTCTTGTTTTTGTAAATATGATTAGTCCATCGTTCCTGATTCAGCCTATTATGAATGAAACATGTTTGCAATGACAATTAGAGATTATAGTTGCTTATGCCATGCTTAATTTGCTAGGAGTTTATAATGGTTTACCTTGCGTGCCAACATGCTATTAAAATGTTGTGATGTGGTATGATAGGGTGGTATCCTCCTTTGAACGATTCGAGTGGCTTGACTTGGCACATGTTCACGCATTAGTTTAAACAAAATCAACATAGCCTCCATGATATTTATGTTCATGGTGAATTATATCCTACTCATGCTTGCATTCGGTGTTGATTAATATTAATGCATGTTCATGAATGTTGTCGCTCTCTAGCTGGTCGCTTCCGAGTCTCTTTCTAGCCTTCACTTGTACTAAGCGGGAATACTGCTTGTGCATCCAACTCCATAAACCCCGAAGTTATTCCATATGAGTCCACCATACCTTCCTATATACGGTATCTACCTACCATTCCAAGTAAATTTGTATGTGCCAAACTCTAAACCTTCAAATAAACATTCTGTTTTGTATGCTTGAATAGCTCATGTATCAACTAGGGTTGTCTGTATCTTCCATGCTAGGCGGGTTATTCTCAAGAGGAGTGGACTCTGCTCCTCACTCACGAGAAAATGGCTGGTCACCGGGATGCCCAGTCCCATGCTCAAATCAAAGCAAAATAATTGCAAACAAAACTCCTCCAAGATTGTTGTTAGTTGGAGGCACCCGTTGTTTCGGGCAAGCCATGGATTGATGCTTGTTGGTGGTGGGGGAGTATAAACTTTACCATTCAGCTTGGGAACCACCTATAATGTGTGTAGCATGGAAGACATCAAGATCTCTCGGTTGTTATGTTGACAATGAAAGTATACCGCTCAAAATATTATTCACCTCTACTTCAAAACCGAGCTCTGGCACCTCTACAAATCCCTGCTTCCCTCTGCGAAGGGCCTATCTATTTACTTTTATGCTGAGTCATCATCCTCTTATTAAAAAGCACCAGTTGGAGAGCACCACTGTCATTTGCATGCATTACTATTAGTTTACACTGAGTATGACTTGACTGGATCTCTTTTACCATGAGTTACAATTTCCAGTCAGCCCTTGATCTTCAGGGGTGCTCTGCATTTATGTTTTGCGGTCTCAGAAAGGGCTAGCGAGATACCATCTTGTTATATCATATTATGATTGTTTTGAGAAAGTGTTGTCATCCGAGATTTATTATTATTGCTCACTAGTCTATTATGCCATTGATATGAGTAAACATGAGACCTGAATGTTATTGTGAATATGGTTAGTTCATAATCTTTGCTGAAAACTTGAATGTTGGCTTTACATATTTACAACAACAAGAGCAAACAGAGTTTGTAAAAGTTTTTCTTTATCACTTTCAGTTTATCAACTGAATTGCTTGAGGACAAGCAAAGGTTTAAGCTTGAGGGAGTTGATACGTCTCCATCGTATCTACTTTTCCAAACACTTTTGCCGTTGTTTTGGACTCTAACTTGCAGGATTTGAATGGAACTAACCCGGATTGACGCTGTTTTCAGTAGAATTGCCATGGTGTTATTTTTGTGCAGAAATAGAAGTTCTTGGAATGACCTGAAAATCAACGGAGATTATTTTTGGAATGTATAAAAAATATTGGCGAAAGAATCAAGGCCAGGGGGACCACACCTTGTCCATGAGGGTGGGGGCGCGCCCCCTGCCTCATGGGCCCCCTGACGCTTCTCCGACCTCAACTCCAACTCTATATATTCGTGTTCGGGGAGAAAAAAATCAGAGAGAAGGATTCATCGCGTTTTATGATATGGGGCTGCTGCCAAGCCCTAATCTCTCTTGGGAGGGCTGATCTGGAGTCTGTTCAGGGCTCCCGAGAGGGGAATCCATCACCATCGTCATCATCAACCTTCCTCCATCACCAATTTCATGATGCTCACCGCCGTGCATGAGTAATTCCATCGTAGGCTTGCTGGACGGTGATGGGTTGGATGTTATTTATCATGTAATCAAGTTAGTTTTGTTAGGGTTTGATCCCTAGTATCCATTATGTTCTGAGATTGATGTTGATATGACTTTGCTATGCTTAATGCTTGTCACTAGGTCCCGAGTGCCATGATTCCAGATCTGAACCTATTATGTTTTCATGAATATATGTGAGTTCTTGATCCTATCTTGCAAGTCTATGGTCACCTATTATGTGTTATCATCCATTAACCCTGAAGTGACAATAATCGGGATACTTACCGGTGATGACCGTAGTTTGAGGAGTTCATGTATTCACTATGTGTTAATGCTTTGGTCCGGTACTCCATTAAAAGGAGGCCTTAATATTCTTAGTTTCCAATAGGACCCCGCTGCCATGGGAGGGTAGGACAAAAGATGTCATGCAAGTTCTTTTCCATAAGCACGTATGACTATATTTGGAATACATGCCTACATTACTTTGATGAACGAGAGCTAGTTCTGTGTCACCCTATGTTATAACCATTGCATGAGGAATCACATCCAACATAATTATCCATCACTGATCCATTGCCTACGAGCTTTTCCCATAATGTTCTTCGCTTATTTACTTTTCCGTTGCAACTATTACAATCACTATAAAACCAAAACTATTACTTTTGCTACCATCACCGCTACTATCATATTACTTTGCTACTAAATACTTTGCTGCAAATATTAAGTTTCCAGGTGTGGTTGAATTGACAACTCAGCTGCTAATACTTGGGAATATTCTTTGGCTCCCCTTGTGTCGAATCAATAAATTTGGGTTGAATACTCTACCCTCGAAAATTGTTGCGATCCCCTATACTTGTGGGTTATCATCCCACAGAGGCTCCTGAAGACGAAGAAGTACTAGTTGTTAACCCCATCACAACTGAAGACATTGGTCGTGAAGACAATGTAGAAGATGATGAAGTCCTTCCTCAGATCGAGCACCAACCGGTATCATCGCCTGTTCTCATGAACAGCGAACTCATCAGCATTCGTCGTCCTTTGATGCCAATTGTTCAAGATGCTTCGTGGGCTGATCGCCATCAACAAGAGACCCCAAGTAATGAATACACACCCAGTACTCCACCACCTCAAGTCACGACTCTGGTGTTTGACGATGACTACATGGTCCAGACCACTCCATCACCATAGGCGTCGCCCGCATTCCGCAGGCTTCGCAAAGGCCCTAGGCCACAAGTCACCATGTCGAGCATTCCAGAAGGAGAAGTGCAACAAAGCTCAGTCACACATGAAGTGTTTCCTGAAGCCACTCCTACTGTGAATGTCTCGGAGTCTGAAGCCAAAGCCGCTGAAGACATTCCGGCTGCATCAGCCGAAGACAATCAAGAACCAAGACAAGAAAAAGAAAGAGTTGCCACACCCCCTTTCACTCAAGAAGTCATTCTTGAGGAGAACGTGTCAGTGCCCGACCCTCCTGCTACTGAAGAGGAGGTTGAAAACATTGAGGCGGCCACAACCAACACTGCTGAAGCCAATGACATTTTCAGGACTGACAATACTGTGGCGCCTGAAGCTAATGCTGCACCTGTAGCAAGTGTGCAACCTGAAGCCAGAGTCCATACCAAAGTTGCAGTTCCACCCCAAGGCCTCACACTGTTGAGCAGGCATTTGATCGTGGCCAACTTTTCATTGTCAAATGGCCCGCTCTGGTTCCTCCCACTGCTCCCGGACCACAATATGAATACCATGTGGAGCACGGGCCTCAGGTCCAGAAGCCAAAGCCCAGACTGTCAAGGTTTCCCGGTGCTGCAACTTCGCCAGGATCGTTCTATGTGAACAACTCCAGGACACACAACACATTCTTTGACAGTGCCAAGAACCTGTACACCAAGCCAAAGATCTCATCTGATCGCTTCTGGAGCTTTTAGCAGCGCAGCTATTACTCATGTATCTTATACAATCAAGGGCGGATCTTTCCTCACATGCGTCTGGTTGTGAAGCCATTGTTGGTCTGCCCTGCTTGGAGGAAGCTCTAGACTGCTTCAGAGATTTTGGCCTTCTGCAGTTTGTTACTAAAAAAGAGCATTGGAACGAAGAGCTTCTGCTGTAGTTCTATGCTACTCTTCACATTCGTGGCTACAACAGGGATCCGAAGACTTGGGTCCTTGAGTGAATGACAGATATCATTGAGCTTACTTCCCTACCCACTCCAAGTGAATACTATGAACCTGGTTGTCAGCTACACAGGAATGCATTGGAGAGCATCTTTCAGAAGCCTGAGCCAAACATGAGTCAGATGCTCAGCATGATGAAGCCACTGCCACAAGATGCTGAATATCCTAAGGAATTCTTTCTCGAAGACCTTGAGTATCTACCCTGAATCATTTATCACATTCTAAGGCGAACTCTATGGCCCGTCAAAGGACATTCTCCTGCAGCCAAGCTTGAACGCACGATGAAGACATTGGTGTTCTATATTCTGAATGACATCAGTTTCAATGCTCAAGATTTCTTCATCAGGCAACTTGCCGCATCTGGAATTAATCTATTTGGCCTGAAGTTTTATGCTCCATGGGTGACGCGCTTGATCAAGCTTCACTCTTCTGTCAACTATCAGCCCTCTGCGCGCAACCATCTTATCTTCTCGCGTGAGGTTGATATGTCTGTCGAAGCCATCTACCCTGAGCCTGCCAAGGAGCCACTTTATCTTCACAACGTTGATCACCAAAGCTTCATGCAACTAATTGAGGGAGTCCTTGTTGCTACTCGTGTCTATCCTCTGGCTGGCACTACACGTGCACCTCGACGTGCAACTACTGAAGCCACTGAAAGCACCATTGCTCAAAGGCCTCGGAAGCGATCTCTGTGCTCAATGACCGACAGCTTCTCATTGCCTTGCATCAGAAACAAGATAGGCATCATGACTGGCTAAAGCATCAGATGCAGAGCATCTTGGTGGACGTCAACCACATCAGAAACTTGGCCACCAAAAACTCATTTGTTGCTCATGAAGCCCGTAGGAGGTCCTGGAAGAGTCTCACACTTCTCTGCTCTGAAGATGATCTTCGCAAAGATGGCTTCACTGAGGGTTTCAAATTTGAATCCACTCCTCCTCGCAATGCAAGCTGGCTTCGAACTCCACCCATTGAAGATTCTGAGTATTCATCTCCGGCTGCAACTGTTGTTGCGAGAGTCGTCAAAGAAGAAGACGATGCCACTTCACCAGCCATGGCTTCACTATGTCTCGCCACTGCATCAGGCCCCTCTGCACCACCGAACTCCAATGTCGACCCTGCACCTTCATCTACTCCTGGTGGGAACGAGTAGATGATCTATGTCTTCAAACCTTTTTGCTCCTTACTGACAAAAGGGGAAGAAGCATATGAGTTAATATTCTTCAAGCAGGTCCATATGGGTGGTTGCTATTTTTTTTCTACTAAGTGGTTACAACTCTTGTTTTTGATACATTTGGTTCTTTGGGTTGTAACACTTAAACTTGATGGTCGTCTGCCACTTTGTGATGCGATGATAAATTCCGCATGAAGTCATTCCGCAGACGTCCATTTTTCATTATGCATGCCATTATCTTCGTTATATATTTATATGCATGATGAATTGTCTTCATAGGTTGAAGAGGATCTCCACAAGTAAAACCTGCCATGTGCATTTGCATTCAAGAGCAAACTACTTATATGCACATCTTCAGGGGGAGCCTTTTGCTACTTATGAAGACAATGCCTTAAATCTCTAAACTTTCACATACTTTTATACCCGTTGAAAACTTCAACCAGTTTGTCATCAATCACCAAAAAGGGGGAGATTGTAAATGCATCTAGTGCCCCCCCTAGTTGGTTTTGGAGTATTGACGACAAACTTGGTTGAGGAACTAATGTGTTTGTGAGAATTGCGGGATAACACAGGTAGTAGTCCCTCATTGATTCGGTTTACCTACCAGAGATGACCCCTAAAATGCGTGAAGACATTGAAGACAATAGTGTTATGTGAAGATATTCACGACGAAGATTATGACTCGAGAAGACATTCACGTGAAGACTATGGAGTGCAAAGACATAGTTGTTTCATAGATTCCTTTTCTTCTTTGTCGTCATAGGAACCACCGTACTGTTAAGTGGGGTCCAAGTGAACAAAGTCAGTGTGACTGAAGTGATGCTCAACCAAATCCTATGTCTTCGAGCGAAGGCAATGAGAGAAAATCTTAACCAGAGCTGGATAAGTCAGCTTTACATGGAGCCCAAGTCAAGCTACCGTGTGTGTTTGAAATCTGACCGTTGGAAACGTGTCAGTTCCTTAGTGACCCAGGGTCATTTCAGACAAATCAGGTCGGGTTGCCTCCTGGCTATAAATAGCCCACCCCTACACCATAAATTGGTGGTTGCTCAGAGTTAGTACACGGCTTTTGTCGTTTGAGAGCAACCCACCTCCGAAACCTTTGAGAGAGAAATCCTTGCGAGGACAAAGCCCTAAACACCCAGAGCCAAAGAGTGTTAGGCATCACTGAAGTCTTTCTGTCTGAGTGATCTGAAGACTTGTTACACTTGAGGACTGTGAATCCTCCAGCCGGTTAGGTGTCATGTTCTGAGCATCCAAGAGTCACGGTGGATCGCCGGTGAACGAAGTCTGTGAAGGTTTGGAAGTCTACCTTGAAGACTTACCAGAGTGATTGGGCGAGGACTGTGTGTCCTTAACTCAAGGGGAATAAGGTGAAGACGCGGTCTTCTGAGTTGAATCTCAGCCTCCCTAACCAGACATATAGTTGTCACAGCAACTGAAACTGGTCCAACAAATCATTGTCCTCACCAAGCAACTGGTTCTATCCTTTACCTCTCTTTACTTACTGTTTGTCTTCATGAAGTCATTGCCTGCTTGCGTGATCTGATTGACTTCACTGAGTGAAGACTATTGTTGTTTGGCTTCATACTATCTTCCATCCTGATCCATTCTACCTAGCTGCTGATAGTATTCGTGCTTTCACTTCATTGCTTACTTGACTATGGCTTGTCTAGTGTAGTCTACCTTCCGCTGCATATCAATAGGTTCAGTTCTATTGTTTGTCTTCAAAGCCCTCGTGTTTTGAAGACTTTCATAAAAATCACCTATTCACCCCCCCTCTAGTCGATAACTAGCACATTCAGTCTTCATCGCCCTTCATGCTGGATGGAAAGCTTCTCTATGAACTTCCTGTGGATGCCTTCTATGACATTGTTATATGATGAATTACCGCCACCATGCCCATGGTTCAGTACTAGAACTGACTGGCAATGCGCCACTACAACAGATTAAATAAAGAGAATGAAAATTCAGCATGAGGAGATGGAAGCCGCATGTAATACTTAAATATTCCGGGATTGATCATTTATCGAAGGAAAGCTCACATCAATATACTACGATTGGGTAATTGCAACTTTAACATAGCCACACACACTGTTATTTTTTTGTCCAGCCAACTAAATAAAGAAGAGTAACTTCAATTAACCTCAGAAAAAGAATACTTGAACTAAGATAATGGAAACTGATTGTGTCATATAACTTACATTCAGGTGTGCATTTCATCCCACAAAGCTGCTGCAGACCAACAAAAATGCCTTTGGCAACATCCTATATGGGTAGTTGGGAATATAGTTAGTGGAGATAATTTTAACAAACTTGGTTTCTGTGTATTTTGTCACCAGTTCCTCAAGGCAAGCCTAAAGCAACCCATATTCTGGTATCCTACGATAAGTTCAGCAGAAGTGTCAGATAATGAACAACTAAAGGGATAATTTCTATCTAAAGTGTTTCATGTATTATAAGAACCTTTTGAAAAAGGTTAAACCGGAAATGCAAAATGGAGCTTGAACTCCAGGTAGCTCTTTATCTGAAACATCCATGTGCAAAAAGATTGGTGAAATCACCATATTTGAGGGGCTAGTGTTTATCTTGTGTGGCATTGTAGCTTTTCATCTCTTAACTTTCTATCTAGAAATCTTTACGAGTAATCTATATTTTGTGTGATATTTGTTTCTACCTTTCAATGAACTTTTTCTTCTAAGTTTACAGTTCAACATCGAACTCGCTACCTATAGGACAATACTCTGAGCAATAAAAATAAATAGTTCATAATTTTTGATGCGACAACTTTCGTTTTCAAAACTATATATATCAGGAAATAACCAATCTTTTTTTGTACGGGAGGAAATAACTAATCTGGTATTCTTGTAAATCTTAAACTATGGCCTGCTATCTTACTTATATTAACATTATAACTGTTCTCACTGTTCACATTACATTTAAGTTCTATATGATTTAGATAAAAAAATAAGCTAACCATCCGCCACAACAAAAAAGTGGCCATATTTTCATATATAATGAAGGGAATTATAAATTTTTGCCTGCCGCTTGAGCAAACTGTTCTTTATTTATTAGTAAAAAACTGGTCCAGAGTCTAAAATAGATACCATACAGTATAAGAAATAAGGTCAGGGTTTGCAACATATTTGGTTCTATACAGATCAGTCCAAACAGACTAACTTGACTCATCCTCATATCCCGACAAACTATTCTCAAATGGAGTATATTGAAGCATGTACATTAGCAGGTTGAAGTATATATGGTTTGAAAGAACATGGAAAAGCATTAACACTACTATGTAGTGAACGCTCCACGAAAGTTTCAAGCACAACATACCTTGCATTGATGCATTGGCGTGAATCATGGTTTCCGAGCCGTGACTCGGAAGAAGTCGAGCCTGCGTTGTGACTAGTCGCGACTCAGAGTTGCGAGTCGACACTAAGCTGAGTCGACCATATTTTTGCGACTCATAGACTAGTCGTGACTAGCCGAGTGACTCGAAATCTATGGCGGGAATTAAAGCATTACTCTGGTCCTCTACAGGAGCACATCTTTGATAGCAAGCTAGAGGCCAACACCTGTAACTACTAGACTAATCGTACTCACACCTTCCTTTAACCTAGCACCAAGTGTTTCCTCCCCAACCACGTGTGCCTCGCCCTTGACCATACTCACCCCCGGTACAACGGCCACCCTTTCCCCTCTAGGCGAATTGTTTCCAGCAGACAACACGCCACCAGTGATCTAATATTCTGATACTAGCACTTTAAATCATTCGCCTCCCCACTTGAAAACACCGCGGGCAGATCATTACCTAAAAGATATAGCCATCTCATCGGTTATGTTTTCTAGGGGACCAATGAAAAACGCCAAGCCACATAAAAAATAATCATACATTGAAATTAATTAACAAGGGAAAACGGTGTGAGCTGTACATGTAATGAACATTGATGTATATATTATATAATAAGATGCATGGACATGAACAACGCATACACGCCGTGTTTCGCATTGTCATGGTTTCAATCAGAGTCATACATGGTGGCATCACTACACGAGAAGGATAGAGGTACACAAGTAAGCGCTTAGTAATACAATCTCAAAGGAAGGAAGGAAAAGAGACAAACGGTGTGATGTTAGGCATCCTCTGATTTACGGAGTGTAGTGACATTGACGCTGGTGCAAACCAGCGCCGGCGGCGGTGGATCAGGATGAGCAGTCAAGGTAGCGTCGATTGTCGTCACGATGGCCGGCAAAGAATCCACCCTGGCCTACCATAGAAACAACCAAATAGTGTAAGAGAAGAGCGGGTCAGAGGAGGAGTGACTTTCTAAACCGTGAGCGGCATCGGAGTCGAGATTGCTGAGGTGGACCAGCACCACCAAGGTCGAGCCGAGAGCGGCGCGTGCGGATATGTGGCGCGGGGCAGTAGGTCGACAAACCAGAGGAGGCACGGGGCAGTAGGTCGACAAACCAGAGGAGGCGCGGGGCATTGGAGACCTGTGATAACTAGAGTTGTTGCGGGCCGCATGTAGGGGTATGGAGGAAGTCGCCATGGTGAGGGATCGAGGAAGGGTAGTGAGGGGTAGCTGCTCCTGTAAGCAGCGGCGCAGAAGTGACGGAGCTATCCAGAATCACTGGTGGCGGCGGCGGCGTTGTGGTCACAGAGAGAAGAGATTTGGCTTGGCCGCATACTCCTTGGACGGAGGAGGCAGAGGTAATGTGTAGATTTTTTTCTGTGGATAATGTGAAGGTGGGTTCGAGAGGTTAGCAAATCATGGGAGGTGGGAGGTGGTACGTTGACCCAAACAACACATAGGTATGTTTCGTTGGTAGACATGCGTTGTTATAGGGGGGGTTGTAGTGTGCTTGCTAAGTATGATGTTAATCGTAGAATTGCATCTCCATATCATCCACAGTCTAGTGGTCAAGTAGAACTGAGCAATAGAGAGCTTAAATTAATTTTGCGAAAGACTGTTAATAGGTATAGAAAGAATTGGTCCAAGAAACTTGATGATGCATTATGGGCCTATAGAACTGCATACAAAAATCCTATGGGTATGTCTCCATATAAAATGGTTTATGGAAAAGCATGTCACTTACCTCTCGAACTAGAACATAAGGCATATTGGGCCATTAAAGAGCTCAACTATGACTTCAAACTTGCCGGTGAAAAAAGATTATTTGACATTAGCTCACTTGATGAGTGGATAACCCAGACCTATGAGAATGCCAAGTTGTTTAAAGAAAAAGTTAAAAGATGGCATGACAAAAGGATACATAAACGTGAGTTTAATGTAGGTGATTATGTATTGTTATACAACTCTCGTTTAAGATTTTTTGCAGGAAAAATCCTCTCTAAATGGGAAGGTCCTTACGTTGTCGAGGAGGTCAATCGTGCCGGTGCCATAAAAATCAACAACTTCGAAGGCACAAATCCGAGGGTGGAGAACGGTCAAAGAATCAAACATTATATCTTAGGTAATCCTATAAATGTTGAAACTAATGTTATTGAAACCGTAACCCCTGAGGAGTATAGAAGGGACACCTTCCAGAACGTTTCAGCCTCCGAAAAGGAAGAGGTATATGGTACGGTAAGTAAACCGACTCCAAAACAGTTCTAATAGCAATTTTTCTCTGTTTTGGAATATTTAAGAAAATAGGAAAATAAGAAGTAGTCCGAAAAGGACACGCGGCATCCATGAGGGTGGAGGGCGTGCCCTACCCCGTGGGCGCGCCCCCCTGCCTCGTGGGCACCTCGTGTGCCCTCCGGACTCCGTTTTCTTGCACGATACTTCTTTCGATCGGTAAAAATTCATTATATAATCTCCCAAAGGTTTTGACCACCAAACCACGCAATTATCCTCTCTTTTTGTTTCGAGCTGTTTTCTACTAGAGTTGTCAAGGCCGGGCATCATGTCATCCCCCTCCTCCAACAATGAGGGCAACGATGCTTGGCTAATGAAGATAGAGTTGAAGAGAGAAGTACCCGGGGAGATCAACAAGGATGATGGGACCAACAAGGCCACGGAGGATCAAGCTCCGGCAGCAGCAGAAGAAGAAGACATCCTTCAACCTCATTACAATCCTCTTACCCCTACTGAAATTGAAGCTTTCAAGATGATTGAAATAGTTCGGGTGCAGAACAAGTACCTAACTCGTGAAAATATTCTGTTGCAAGAGCATATCACCGCACTCAAGGGCATTATTCGTAAGTTGGAGCACCTCCTATGCTTGATGTTGGACGACAAGCCTACATCATCAACAACTCCATCATCACTACCACCAAAGGAGAACTGAGTATTGGGTATGGGCACTCCCCTTGGCAACTGCCAAGCTTGGGGGAGTGCCCCGGTATCGTATCACCATCACACTTTTATCTTTACCGTTTTTCTAGTTTAATCCTTTTGGTAATATCTTTATCTAGTAGAATAAAGTTTTAGTATGATTTAGTTTTGAGTTTTGCTTTATGATCCTTCTATGTAACCGAGTCTGTGAGCTATATATAATAAACATTAGTTTTGAGTCAAGGGCTTGGTTATCTTGCTATGATCTTGAGGGAATAAGAGAAAGAATAAAAAGAATTAAAGAGATCATAAGGATCTTATGGAGAGTAATGACTTCACATATAAAGAGTATGATGAATAAAAGTTGTTGAGAGTTGACAAACATAGTTTTGGTCATCCTTGCAATTAATAGGAAGTAATAAAGAAAGAGAGGTTTTCACATATAAATATACTATCTTGGACATCTTTTATGATTGTGAGCACTCATCAAAATATAACATGCTAAAAAGTTGATGTTGGACAAGGAAGACAACGTAATGGGTTATGTTTTCTTACATATGAAATAAATTATATTGTCATGGATCATCCAACATGTTGAGCTTGCCTTTCCCCCTCATGCTAGCCAAATTCTTTGCACCAAGTAGAGATACTACTTGTCCTTCCAAATATCCTCAAACCCAATTTTGCCATGAGAGTCCAACATATCTACCTATAGATTGAGTAAGATCCTTAAAGTAAGTTGTCATTGTTACAAGCAATAAAAACTACTCTCTAAATATGTATGATTTATTAGTGTGGACAAAATAAGCTTTATACGATCTTGTGATGTCGAAGAAATAAAAGCGACGGACTACATAATAAAGGTCCATATCACAAGTGGCAATATAAAGTGACGTTCTTTTGCATTAAGATTTCGTGCATCCAACCATAAAAACACATGACAACCTCTGCTTCCCTCTGCGAAGGGCCTATCGTTTATTCTTGTCTTATACTTCATACAAGAGTCATGGTGATCTTCACCTTTCCTTTTTACATTTTATCATTTGGCAAGCACTGTGTGTTGGAAAGATCCTGATATATATAGCTAATTGGATGTGAGTTTTCATGAACTATTACTGTTGACATTACCCTTGAGGTAAAAGGTTGGGAGGCAAAACTATAAGCTCCTATCTTTCTATATGTCCGATTAAAACTTCATACCCATAAGTATTGTGTGAGTGTTAGCAATTGTGAAAGACTAAATGATAGTTGAGTATGTGGACTAGCTGAAAAGCTCTTATATTGACTCTTTCAGATGTTATGATAAATTGCAATTGCTTCAATGACTGAGATTATAGTTTGTTAGTTTTCAATGAAGTTTCTGATTCATACTTGAAATTGTGAATGAATTTTTACTTTAGCATAAGAAATCATATGAAAATATATATATATGTTGCTATTCTAAGAATGATCATGATGCCCTCATGTTCGTATTTTATTTTATCGACACCTCTATCTCTAAACATGTGGACATATTTTTCGATATCGGCTTCCACTTGAGGACAAGCGAGTTTTAAGCTTGGGGGAGTTTATACATCCATTTTGCATCATGCTTTTATATCGATATTTATTGCATTATGTGTTGTCATTACACATGATGTCACAATACTTATGCCTATTCTCTCTCATTTTACAAGGTTTGCACGAAGAGGGAGAATGCCGGCAGCTGGAATTCTGGGCTGGAAAAGGACAAAATATTAGAGACCTCTTTTGCACAACTCCAAAAGTCCTGAAACTTCACGGAAGTCAGTTTTAGAATACATAAAAAATAGTGCACGCAGGAAGCACCAAAGGGGGGCCACCCAGCATCCACGAGGGTGGGGGCGCGCCCCCCTGTCTCGTGGGCCCCCTGGCATGCCTCCGGTGCCCTTCTTTGGCTATATGAAGTCTTTTGCCATGGAAAAAAATCATAAGCAAGCTTTCGGGACGAAACACCACCACCACGAGGCGGAACCAATCTAGGGCTCCGGCGAAGTTGTTCTGCCAGGGAAACATCCCTCCGGGAGGGGGAAATCATCACCATCGTCATCACCATCGATCCTCTCATCAGGAGGGGGTCAATCTCCATCAACATCTTCACCAGCACCATCTCATATCAAATCCTAGTTCATCTCTTGTATCCAATCTTTGTCCCAAAACCTCAGATTGGTACCCGTGGGTTGCTAGTAGTGTTGATTACTCCTTGTAGTTGATGTTAGTTGGTTTATTTGGTGGAAGATCATATGTTCAAATCCTTGATGCATACTAATACCCCTCTGATTATGAACATGAATATGATTTGTGAGTAGTTACGTTTGTTCCCGAGGACATGGAAGAAGTCTTGCTATAAGTAGTCATGTGAATTTGGTATTCGTTCAATAATTTGATGAGATGTATGTTGTCTTTCCTCTAGTGGTGTCATGTGAACATCGACTACATGACACTTCACCATTGTTTGGGCCTAGGGGAAGGCATTGGGAAGTAATAAGTAGATGGTTGGGTTGCTAGAGTGACAAAAGCTTAAACCCTAGTTTATGCATTGCTTCGTAAGGGGCTGATTTGGATCTATATGTTTCATGCTATGGTTAGGTTTACCTTAATACTTCTTTTGTAGTTGCGGATGCTTGCAAGAGGGGTTAATCATAAGTGGGATGCTTGTCCAAGGAAGGGCAGTACCCAAGCACCGGTCCACCCACATATCAAATTATTAAAGTATCGAACGAGAATCATATGAGCGTGATGAAAACTAGCTTGACGATAATTCCCATGTGTCCTCGGGAGCGCTTTCCTTTATATAAGAGTTTGTCCAGGCTTGTCCTTTTCTACAAAAAGGATTGGGCCATCTTTCTGCACCTTATTTACTTTTATTACTTGTTACCCGTTACCAATTACCTTATCACAAAACTATCTGTTACCGATAATTTCAGTGCTTGCAGAGAATACCTTACTGAAAACTGCTTATCATTTCCTTCTGCTCCTCGTTGGGTTCGACACTCTTAATTATCGAAAGGACTATGATAGATCCCCTATACTTGTGGGTCATCAGTCGACCGCGAATGCGGTGTCTGATCGGGCAGGTTTTCCCGCCCTGACCCGCATTTTGGCGGTTATTTTGCGGTCGGGGCGGGATGCGGGGTCTGCTAGAGATGCTCTAACCCGATATTTGTTGCAAAGGCTCAACCGCTCACAAAAAGGGGTCATATAGGTATCTGTGGCTTCATCAAACACTAGTTCGGGCGGTTGATCTTTAGGATTGCGGAATCAAAAACAGTTTTGCTAAAATGTTCGAGATCAGTTTGCGGGTCTAAGAACATCTCTAGCAGACCCCACAAAATAACCGTCAAAATGCGGGTCGGCATGGAAAATCTTGCCCGAACAGACCCCGCAAACGCGGCCGGCCCGCAAAATTTTTGGAGGGGCGCGGCAAAATCTCGGCCCCAACCCACGAATACGCGAGTTTCAGCCTCGCCCCTACGGTGCCGCGTGATACGTCTCCAACGTATATATAATTTTTTATTGTTCCATCTGTTATATTATCAATCCCAGATGTTTTATAATCATTTTATAGTCATTTTATATCATTTTTTGGTACTAACCTATTGACATAGTGCCAAGTGCCAGTTGCTGTTTTCTGCATGTTTTTTACATTGCAGGAAATCTATACCAAACGGAGTCCAGATGTAACGGAACTTTACGGAGATTTTTTTATGGACCAAAAGACACCCAATGGGCCAAGGCAGCGCCTGGGGGTGCTCTGAGGGGAGCACAACCCACCAGGGCGCGCCAAGAGGCCCAGGCGCGCCCTAGTGGGTTGTGCCCACCTCAGGTGCCCCCTAGACCTCCGCTTTGCTCTATAAATACCCCAATATTCTAGAAACCCTAGGGGAGTCGACAAATAATCAATTCTAGTCGCCGCAGAGTCTAGAACCACCAGATCCAATCTAGACACCATCACGGAGGGGTTCACCACTTCCATTGGTGCCTCTCCGATGATGCGTGAGTAGTTCTTTGTAGACCTTCGGGTCTGTAGTTAGTAGCTAGATGGTTTCCACTCTCTTGTTTGATTCTCAGTACAATGGTCTCTTGGAGATCCATATGATGTAACTCTTTTGCGGTGTGTTTGTGGGGATCTGATGAACTTTGAGTTTATGATCAGATCTATCTTTTTATATCCATGAAAGTTATTTGAGTTTCTTTGATCTGTTATATGCATGATTGCTTATAGACTCGTATTTCTTCTCTGATAGTTGGGTTTTGTTTGTCCAACTTGATTTATTTATCTTGCAATGGGAAGAGGTGCTTTGTAGTGGGTTCGATTTTACGGTGCTTGATCCCAGTGACAGAAGGGGAACCAATACGTATGTATCGTTGCTACTAAGGATAAAATGATGGGGTCTATCTCTACATAGATAGATCTTGTCTACATATTGTCATCTTTCTTATTGCATTACTCCGTTTCCACATGAACTTAATACACTAGATGCATGCTGGATAGCGGTCGATGTGTGGAGTAATAGTAGTAGATGCGGGAAGGAGTCAGTCTACTAATCTTGGACGTGATGCCTACATAATGATAATTTTCTAGATATCGTCATGATTAATTGAAGTTCTATCAATTTCCCAACGGTAATTCGTTTACCCACCATTTGCTATTTTTCTCGAGAGAAGCCACTAGTGAAACCTACGGGTCCCCGGGCCTCTTTCTCATATTATTTGCCTTTGCGATCTACTTTTCCTTGCTTTTATTTTCAGATCTATTAAACCAAAAATAGAAAAATACCTTGTTGCATTTATCCTTATTTATTTTATTTGGCATTCGATCTATCAATCTACTACAATTTATTTCATGTCTGTTTGCCTATCTTGGGGCGCCGCTACCCGAAAGGGATTGACAACCCCTTTTACACATCGGGTTGCGAGTATTTGTTATTTGTGTGCAGGTGCTGTTTACGTGTTGTTGTTTGGTCCTCCTACTAGTTCGATAACCTTGGTTTCATATCTAAGGGAAATACCTACCGCTGCTATGCTGCATCATCCCTTCCTCTTTGGGGAAATACCGACGTAGCTTCAAGCCGCATCAAAAGGAATTTCTAGCGCCGTTGCCGGGGAGGATCACGTCAAGATAGTCTCCCGGTCACGTGCCAATTTCTGGCGCCGTTGTTGGGGAGGATCTTCGACATATACCAGGTTCCTAATCACAAATCTCATCTCCTCGCAATTTACATTATTTGCCATTTGCCTCTCGTTTTCCTCTCCCCCACTTCACACAAATTTGCCTTTTTATTCGCCCTCTTTTTCACTCGCTATTTTTCGTAAACTCTCTTCTCTGTCACCATGGCCGACCATAGAGAATCTAAGGGTTTTCTCCCGAGTTTTAATGCTTTGGATAACCCCTCTGTGCTCTCTAATGATGCTATGGAAAGACTTACCGGGGTTGTTAAGGAAAACTCTGACAATTTTGATGAAGATGATCCCAGAATTTTTCATTATTTGCTTGATAAAGCTTTGAAAGATGCTTGGGATAGGCTGTTGAGGATTCGAGCTAAAGATATACCTGAAAAGTTTCTATGCTGGTTTACCTTCTTCCTTTAAGCAAGTTTTGGATTCTATATTTGAAAACGGTTTTCATGAAGGGGATGTCATTGATACTTATGAAAAGATGAAAACTATATTTGGGCACCCCAAGGGAGAAAATGTTGAATCAACTACCCTTTTATGTTTTTATCAAAATGAAATAATTAAAGAGATGAAGGCTAGTTTAGATATGAATTTTCGGAACATGCTTAATCTTTCTTCTACTATTAATGGTCATGTGCTTTCACAAAATAAAAATATAGATGCCATTGATAAGAAATTTTCTCTTTGCTATCAAAAGGGGGGAGATGACAAAACTTAGATCCTTGCTTTATGCCTAGCTAAGGGCGTAAAACTATAGCGCTTGTTGGGAGGCAACCCAATGAATAAAATTTATTTTTGCTTTTTTCTTTCTGTTCTTGAGTGTTAGCACAATTATGCTACTGTTATGATTGTGTTTTTTGTGTTTTAATTAGTGTTTGTGCCAAGTAAAGACTTTAGGATCTTCTTGGGTGATAGTTGTTTGATCTTGCTAAAAAAACAGAAGGTTTTGTGCTCACGAAAACAATTCCTTTTTAACCAGAGAGTGATAAAATACCAAATTGTTTTGTAGAACATTAATATACAAATTGCCCAGGTCATCCTAATTTTCAGAGTTTTTGGAGTTACAGAAGTATTCGAATTATCCAAATTGCTACATACTGTTCTGTTTTTGATAGATTCTGTTTTCTTTGCTTTGTGTGCTTGTTTTGATGGCTCTATGGTTTTCTTTGATGAGTGTTTGCCATAGAAAATTTGGAATACAGTAGATATAATGCAAAAACACAATATGAATTAGTTTGCTACAGTACTTATAGTAGTGATTTGCTTTCTTATACTAATGGATCTCAAGAAGGTTTTGTTTAGTTTTGTGTGATTGAAGTTTTCAAGTTTTGGGTTATCTTACAATGGATGAAGGAATAAGGAGTAATAAGAGCCTAAGCTTGGGGATGCCCTGGCATCCCAAGCTATTATCCAAAAGAGAGAAAGCAACTAAGCTTGGGGATGCCCCGAGTGGCATCCCCTCTTTCTTCTAACGACCATCGGTATTTTACTCGAAATTATATTTTTATTCGTCACATACTATGTGTTTTGCTTGGAGCGTCTTGTGTGATATGAGTCTTTGCTTGTTTTATTTTGTGTTTTAAGTCTTGATCCCTTGCTGGACACACCTATTTGAGAGAGCCAAAATTATGCCATGACTTGTTAGAATTTCTCTCTATGCTTCACTTAAATTTTTATGGGCTATGGATTTGCTCTAGTGCTTCACTTATATTTTTTGAGCACGGTGTGCTTTAGTATTTTTGAAGAAATGCTCTCTTGCTTCACTTAGATTTATTTGAGTGTTAGTAAAAATTTCGAGAAATTCTCTCTTTCTTCACTTAAATTAATTTGAGAAAAAGAAAATTTTATTATGCTCATGATCTTCACTTATATTTGTTGGATCTTGTCAAAAGTAACACATGAAAATTAGTCCCAAAGTGATAGATATCCAAGAAGGATATAGTTAAAACTTTCATGAAGATCATTGGACAAAATAAACTTGATTCTTAGTAATAGTTTTGAGATATGATGATGTGATATGTGAGTTATGTTTGTGAGTAATTATGCTTTAGTAAGAATATTGGTGTTAAGGTTTGTGATTCCCTATGGAAGTACGAAAGTCAATAGTCATGCAACGAAATTACATCCTACTTGTGGTGCATTATTCGGTGTTATTTATTCTTAATGCTTGCTTATGAGATTATCTGTTTCTTGGTTGGTCACTTCTCAATCTTTTGCTAGCCTTCATTTTGCACTAAGTATGATCACTACTTGTGCATCCAAAAACCTTTAAACTAGTTTTGCCATATGAGTCCACTATATCTACTTGTATGTGGTATTCTTTTTCCATTCTAAGAAAAATTTTATGTGCCATCTCTAATTTTCAAAATAAACTTCTCTTGTGTGTGTTCGTACCGCTCGCGGAGCGGTGAGGGGTGGCTAATATTTTCCATGCTAGATGTGTTATTCTCACGATGAGTGTTTATTCACTTGTCATTGCATGAGAGTAAGGCAAATGTATTAGGGATGCCCAGTCCCGAAATGAAAAATGAATTTACTTTATGTTGTCAAATAATAAATTCCTTGGAAAGTGTTGGTATGGAAGGCACCCGTGGATACGGTTAGCCATGGAAAGTGAAAGTATGGTGGAAAATGAATAAACTTTAATTTTTTTTTGGGAACCGCCTATGATATATCTAGCATGGAAAGTTTTGGGAACTCTAAGTCGTTTTCGTTGGTGGGCAAGACACACCTCCCAGAATGTTTTTACCTCTAAGTTCTTCACTTTGAGATCTGGCACCTCTACAAATCCATACTTCCCTTTGCAAAGGGCCCTTCTTTTACTTTATGCAATTTTTATATTGAATTTGAGTCTCCATCTTGTCTTATAAAGCACCAACTAGGAGACACTATGATCGTACTTGAGCATTGGGTGTAGTTAATATGCGAGTGTGTTTCATGAATGGATCAATGATTGAGCATAATGGGCTAGGAATAGCTTATTTTAGCGTTGATATTTTGAAAGACATGGTTGCTTGTTGGTATGCTTGAGTATTTAAGTTATCATGTCAAAACTAGACTATTGCTTTGAATCACATAAAAGTCCAAATTTCCATGCTATAAAGAAAAAAATGAGATGACATGTTAGGCAGCATTCCACATCACCTGTATTGCAGTCAAGCGGTTGGCGGGAGGGACATTTCAGCCTGTGCCCTTTACCCATCTCCTTCCACCGTCACCCGCCCTTGGCTCCGCCCGTCCGCCGTCAATGAATCCGGCCAAATCTGCGGGCGGAATCGCATTGCGGGGGCGTCCCCCACCCTCCAGCATCGATACGCTGCATCGCCCCCCTCCCCCGATTCGGCGAGAAGAGTCGCCCCTCATCGTTGTCGCCGCCGGAGATCGAGTCCGCCCCTCGTCACCGCCCAGGATCACCCGCCCTCGAGCCCGCCCCTCGTCGCCGCCCGGGATCACCCTGCCCCACGAGCCGCCGGTTAGTGTTTGTTTGTGCTTTGTGCCGAGCGGTTTGCATAGTTGATTGACGTGGCGTGCGATTCTTGTTCATGTAGATGGAATTGAGCCCGTGCGAGAAGTTCTTGCTCTCCGATTTGTCCTATTCAGACGACTCGGATGTTGAGACAATGCTTGCAACCTTTCGGCAACAGACATTAGTGATGGCACTTGCCGTGAAGGAGCACGAAGATGAGAACCGGAAGAGGCGGCGAGGATCAACCGTCGGGCATCTTTGCATCCCTCGGGATCGCCATCTCGGGAACGAGATGTTGATGCAAGACTACTTCGTGGAGAATCCAACATATCCACCGCACCTCTTCCGGAGAAGATACCGAATGCGCCGATCCCTCTTTGTAAAAATTGTTCAAGCTTGCGAGGCAAATTGTCGGTATTTTACTCAAAGAAGAAATGTTGCGGGCTTAAAGGGATTTAGTGCATATCAAAAAATCTCCGGAACTATGCGGGTGATTGCATATGGCATTCCGGCTGACTATGCCGATGAGTACCTTCCCATTGGTGAAGATACCACAATTGAGTCAGTGCGTAGATTTGCCAAAGTGATCATCTGTGTCTTTGGTCCTGAATATCTTTGGGCACCCAACAAGGATGACACAAAGAAATTGATGGCATCTAATGAGAGGAGAGGTTGGCCTGGAATTCTAGGTAGCATTGATTGTATGCATTGGACTTGGAAAAATTGCCCGAAGGCATGGTAGGGAATGTATTGTGGCAAGTCTCGTGATGCAACAATTGTGCTAGAGGCCGTAGCATCTGAGGATTTATGGATTTGGCATTGCTTCGTTGGTATATCGGGCACTCTCAATGATATCAATGTGTTGCAACGGTCTCATTTGTTTGCTATGCTTGCTAGTGGTGATGCTCCTGCTTGCAACTACACTATCAGTGGGCATGAATACACAAAAGGGTACTATCTTGCAGATGGTATATACCTTCCTTGGTGCACATTTTCAAGAGCATCAAAGATCCCAAAACTAGAAAACATTGTGAATTCGCAAGGATGCAAGAGGCAGCCCAAAAGACATTGAAAGAGCATTCGGGGTTTTGCAATCTAGGTTTGCCATTGTTCGTGGTCCTGCTCATTTTTGGGACAAGAGGACCTTAAAAAATATCATGACATGTTGTGTTATCCTTCACAATATGATTCTCGAAGATGAGAGAGGAATGAACTTGGAGTTCTTCTACGACAATGTGGGTAGCTGTGCCAAACCAGCTAGAGACCCTAACCGTTGTAAGTGCATCTAGTGCCACCCCTAGTTGATTTTGGAGTATTGACGACAAACTTGGTTGAGGGACTAATGTGTTTGTGAGAATTGCAGGATAACACAGGTAGTAGTCCCATACTGGTTCGGTTTACCTACCAGAGATGACCCCTAAAAATGTGTGAAGACATTGAAGATAATGGTGGTCTGTGAAGATATTCACATTGAAGACTATGACATGAGAAGACATGAAGACTATGGAGTGCGAAGACATAGTTGTTTCGTAGTTTCCTTTTCTTCTTTGTTGAGTCATAGGAACCACCGCACTGTTAAGTGGGGTCCAAGAGAACAAAGTCAGAGTGACTGATGTGATGCTCAACCAAATCCTATGTCTTCGAGCGAAGACAATGAGATCAAATCTTATCCAGAGCTGGATAAGTCATCTTAACTTGTAGCCCAAGTCAAGTTGCCGCGTGTGTTTGAAATCTGACCATTGGACACGTGTCAGTTCCTTAGTGACCCAGGGTCATTTTGGACAAATCAGGTCGGGTTGCCTCCTGGATATAAATAGCCCATCCCCTACACCATAAATTGGTGGCTGCTCAAAGTTAGTGCATGGCATTTGTTGTTTGAGAGCAACCCACCTCCGAATCTTTTGAAAGAGAGAGATCCTTGCGGGACAAAGCCCAAAACACCCAGAGCCAAAGAGTGTTAGGCATCACTGCAGTCTTTCTGTCTGCGTGACCTGAAGACTTGTTACACTTGAGGACTGTGAGAATCCTCCAGCCGGTTAGGCATCGCGTTATGAGCGTCCAAGAGTCATCGTGGATCGCCGGTGAACGAAGTCTGTGAAGATTTGGAAGTCTACCTTGAAGACTTACCAGAGTGATTGGGCGAGGACTGTGTGTCCTTAGCTCAAGGGGAATAAGGTGAAGACGCGGTCTTCTGAGTTGAATCTCAGCCTCCCTAACCAAACGTACAGTTGTCACAACAACTGGAACTGGTCTACCAAATCCTTGTCTTCATCAAGCTACTAGTTCTATCCTTCACTTCCCTTTACTTTGTCTTCGTGAAGTCATTGCATGCCTGTATGATCTGATTGACTTCACTAAGTGAAGATTCTTTACTATTTGGCTTCATACTATCTTCCATCCTGATCCATACTACCTAGCTGCTGATAGTCTTCGTGTTTTCACTTCATTGCTTACTTGACTATGGCTTATCTAGTGTAGTCTACCTTCCGCTGCATATAAATAGGTTCATTTCTATCGTTTGTCTTCAAAGCCCCTGGGTTTTGAAGACTTTCATAAAAATCGCCTATTCACCCCTGTCTAGTCGATAACTAGCACTTTCAATTGGTATCAGAGCAAGGTGCTCCCTTGTTCTGTGTGATTCGGTTTAACCACCTAGAGTTTTAGTTATGTCGACTATAGGGATAATCGAAGTCTCTGCTGCATGCCCTATCTTCAATGGCACTGATTACCCCTACTGGAAGAGTAAGATGTGCATGCATCTTGAAGCCATTGACGTCGATCTCTGGTATGTCGTCAAGAACGGCATCCCCAAGGTCGGTGAAGGTGTCACTGCTGCTGATGTCAAGTAGTTCTGAAAGTGCTAGTTATCGACTAGAGGGGGGTGAATAGGCGATTTTTATGAAAGTCTTCAAAACATGGAAGTTTCGAAGACAAACGATAGAAATGAACCTATAAATATGCAGCGGAAGGTAGACTACACTAGGCTAGACATAGTCAAGTATTCAATGAAGTGAGAGCATGAAGACTAATAGCACCTAGGCAGTACGGATCAGGATGGAAGATAGTATGAAGCCAATCAGAACAAACAGTCACACAATGAAGATAAACAGATAATGCAAACAGACAATGACTTCACAAGTACCAACTATAAATAAAGAGAAGGCATGGATAGAACGAATTGTTTGTTGAAGACGATGATTTGTTGGACCAGTTCCAGTTGCTGCGACAACTGTACGTCTGGTTAGGGAGGCTGAGATTTAGCTCAGAAGACCGTGTCTTCACCTTATTCCCCTTGAGCTAAGGACACACAGTCCTCGGCCAATCATCAGGTAAGTCTTCAAGGTAGACTTCCAAACCTTCACAGACTTCGTTCACCGGCGATCCACAATGACTCTTGGATGCTCAGAACGCGACGCCTAACCAGTTGGAGGATTCACAATCCTTAAGTGTAACAAGTCTTCAGATCACACAGATAGGAAGACTTCAGTGATGCCTAACACTCTTTGGCTCTGGGTGTTTAGGGCTTTGTCCTCGCAAGGATTTCTCTCTCAAAGGCTTCGAGGTGGGTTGCTCTCAAATGACAAAAGCCGTGCACTAACTTTGAGCAGCCACCAATTTATGGTGTAGGGGGTGGGCTATTTATAGCCACTAGGCAACCCGACCAGATTTGTCCGAAATGGTCCTAGGTCACTAAGGAACTGCCACATGTTCCAACGGCCAGATTTCAAGCACACACGGCAGCTTAACTTGGGCTACAAGTAAGGCTGACTTATCCAGCTCTGGATAAGATTTGCTCTCATTGTCTTCGCACAAAGACTTAGGGTTTGGTTAAGCATCACTTTAATCATTCTGACTATGTTCACTTGGACCCCACTTAACAGTACGGTGGTTCCTATGACTCAACAAAGAAGAAAAGGAAACAACGAAACAGCTAAGTCTTCCCGCTCCATAGTCTTCACGCGATGTCTTCTCTTGTCATAGGCTTCAATGTGAATATCTTCACATACCACCTTTGTCTTCAATGTCTTCGTACATTTTAGGGGTCATCTCCGGTAGGTAAACCCAATTAATGAGGGACTACTACCTGTGTTATCCTGCAATTCTCACAAACACATTAGTCCCTCAACCAGGTTTGTCGTCAATATTTATCATCGCATCACATAGTTGACGAAAAGGTAGAAGACGACCATCAAGTTTAAGTGTTACAACTGAAAAGAACCAAATGTATCAAAAGCGAGAGTTGTAAGCACTTGGCAAATGTAGCAAAGGTATAGGAACCACCCATATGGACCCGCTTGAAGACTATCAACTCATATGCTTCTCCCCCTTTTGTCAGTAATGACCGAAAAGGCTTGAAGACATAGAGCTTGCTACTCGTTCCCATGAGGAGTAGGCGAAGCAGCAGGGTCGTCGTTGAGGTTTGGTGGTGCAGACGAACTTGGTGCAGTGTCGATACGCGCCAAAGTTGGAGGTGGTGAGGTAGCATCATCTTGATCATATATGACTCTGGCATTAACTGTTGCAGCTGAGGAAGAATAGTCAGAGTCTTCAAGTGAGGGAGTCCGACGCAAGTGAGCATTCCTTGGAGGAGTTGAGTCAAACTTGAATATCTGTGTAAAGCCGTCGTCTTGAAGATCAGCTTCAGCACTGATCAATGTCAAGCTCTTCCATGACCTCCGACAGGTTTCATGTGTAACAAAGGCATTCTTGGTGACAAGATTGCGAATGCGATTGACGTCCACCAAGAGGCTTTGCATCTGACGCTTAAGCCAGTCATGATGCTTATCTTGTTTCTGATGTAGAGCAACAAGAAGCTCTCGGTCATTGAGAACACGAGATCGCTTCCGAGGTGTTTAGGCGATGGCACTTGCAGTGGCTTCAGTATGGATGCGAGGAGCACGCATATTGCCAGCCAAGGGATAAACACGAGAAACGTCCTGAACTCCTTCAATGGGCTGGGTGAAGCTTTGATGATCGACATTGTGAAGATAAATTGGCTCCTTTGCAGGCTCTTGGTAAATGGCTTTGACTGACAGATCAACCTCTGGCAAGAATATAAGATTATTGCGCGCAGATGGCTGATAGTTGATAGCAGAGTGAAGCTTAATGAGGCGCATTACCCATGGAGCATAGAACTTCAGACCAAAGATATCGGAGTCAGATGCAGCCAATTGTCTGATGAATAAGTCTTGAGCATTGAAGTTGATGCCATTGAAGATACAGAAAACCAATGTCTTCATTGCTCCTTCAAGCTTCGCTGCAGGAGAATGTCCTTTGACCGGCCAGAGAGTTCGCCTGATAATATGATAAATAGTGCGGGGCAGATACTCTAGGTCTTCAACAAAGAACTCCTTAGGATAGTCAGTGTCTTGTGGCAGTGGCCTCATCATGCTCAGCATTTGGCTCATATTTGGCTCTGGCTTCCTGTTGGGGATATTACTACTGGGCGTAAACCGGCCTATCTGGGCTGGGTTAACTTCATCAGTAGTTAAGTATGTTAAAGCCCATGAAGGTAGATGAGGGCTCAAGACCCATAATCGGTTGAGAGCCTGTAGCCATAAACCGGCGTCAATATGTAACTTGTATTGTAAGTTAGGAATAAGTAGAGACCAAACCGGACACATCTATGAGCCGGTGTTGGGACTCTGTAAACCGACGGGCGTCACCCAGGTATATAAGGGGACGACCCGGCGGCGGTTCAAGGACAACAGACAACAACTCGAGATATAGGCGAAGCTTGTTTGCTCCCTAGTCATCGAAACACCCATCAATTCCATCACAACTAGACGTAGGCTTTTACCTTCATCGAAGGGGCCGAACTAGTATAAACTCTCTTGCCTCCTTGTGTCTGCTTTAACCCCTTCAAGCTAACCCGTCGCGATGGCTCCACGACTAAGTCCTTTCTCTAGGACATCTGCCGTGACAAAACCACGACAGTTGGCGCCCACCATGGGGCTATCGCACGATGGTTTCCGGTTCTTGGAGGGCCGCTTTGAAGGACTCGAGGGCTACACTGTAGGCCGGATGACTAAGAGTCGTCGCGGCAAGCTCTACATCGACGACGCAGGCTGGGGCCCCGAGGCCGGCTCAATTGAGTACGGGTACCGGGTCCCCTTTGGTAGCATTCACGTTTTCATTGGCAAGATCGGTGAACTGGGCCCTGAGCCGGACATCTGCACTGACCTCGTCGAGACGGCTCAGCGTGCGCAATCCGCCCGGGTTAAACCGGCCATGAAGCGTGCCTTCGTGGGAGTGATCCATGGAGGAAGTTATGAGGACGGATCGGAGTTTCACGGGGAGACTGTCGTTTGTTCCGGTGACGAATCTTCGACCGGAGAAACCGAATCTCTTTATCAGCTACAAGATGGCCGGATTGAGAGCTGTTCCGATGGCGACAGTATTCCGGACCCCTCTGATCTGCCTAACCGGGTTGGAATATTCATGACCGGAACAAAAGCAGCGCTTCATTCTTCGACAGCCGCGGCAACGATCTCCGGTTCAGCAGCGGCGACGGCTGCCGGGGCAGGAGGCCCTGTGCGCCCGCCGGCTCAGGTTCTATCAGAACTATTTGATGTGTTGGCTATGCTTATGGCGGAAGTTAATCCGCCAGATCAGGACGTTCACAACACGGAGATTGCAAAGGTAAAGGAACAAATCACCCAGGCCAAGACGGATCTGGCGGCTGAGCACACCAGGATGGCCGCAGAGCGGGCCGCTTTAGACGCACAGGCCTACAGGCTTATGTTGGACCAGAGCGCGTCGCATGAAGTCATGAGGAGGAAGCACCGATCCCGCTTACCTCCGATTTTCGAGGCCAGAGACCTTTTCAACACTTCAAGACCAAGAGCCGGCAATCCGCTGGAGGGGAACCGGGCAGAAGCCCCTGGGACCGGTGCACCGGTTCAGCCTCGTCAGATGGACCCACCTCGTCAAAACACCATTATACCTCAGGATGCTTTAACAACTCCGGGTCACTACTCCAACCCAATGGACAATCTTTTTGCCACTGCTGCACGGCTAGAGGCCATTCCAATTCAAGGTGACTCGCCGTAGGCAGTAGAGATGCGACGGGTCAAGGAACTTCTGAGGACAACTTTGGCCCAACAGGAGGCGTACTCGTACAGCCGTGACCGGATCCACTCGACCCCCCGTCCAAGCCGGAGCTATAGCAGACATATGGATGAACCAGCAGTGTCGAGTAATGAACGACGTGGAGCACCCCATGGAAACAACCCGACGGGTGGTGCTGATGACGCTCAGGAAGTGGTGAACCGGGCCCGAGCGCGCAGGGAGGCCAAGTTAGCCGCACAGCATCAAGCTCGGCAGCTCATGCCGGTTCGTCCAACCATCTCGATCGAACCTGGTGTTACTTCTAGTTCTTTGGGGGTGCCCTGCCTTATCCCCGCTTTACGCAACATGCGCCTGCGCAAGGATTTCAAAGGCCCGCCCAAGGTACCAAATTACACAGCGGATCAACCTCCAAAGACATGGGTGGAGAGCTACGAGATGGCCATGGAGATGCTTGATGTGGATGACACGGCGTGTGCGAAATACTTCACCATGATGCTTGAAGGAACGGCCCGTACTTGGTTAAAAAGCTTGCCAGCTAATTCTATCAGTTCATGGGCCCAATTACGAGCCCAGTTTATCAGCAATTTCAAGGATACCTGTAACAGCCTATGTCGATAGTGGACTTAGCTGCATGCGTCCAGGAGGAAGGAGAATCAATGACTCATTGGGTGCGCCGGGTTTCACAAGTGTTGCACTCCTCAGACCGCATCAACGCTGACACCGCAGTATTAACCCTAGAAGGCAACTGCCGGTTTGGGCCCCTGAAGTTGAAATTGGGACGGATGAAGCATCATTGCACCGACATGGGGACCCTCATGGCCGCTTTGGTGAAATATGCTGATTCTGATAGTACCAAGGATCCCGAATCTGATGATGACAAGATAGGGAAAGGGAAGAAGAACAGCAGCTCCAAAGGTCGGCAACATCACTGGGTAGGCAATGGCGGAGGAGGCAAGCGTAAAGCGGATGGTAACATGGATTTTGTGGCTATTACCAACGCACAGGACAATGGCCAGCGACGCAAGGGTAGGCCGAAAAATCGTAGTGGAGCACCCAACCCTAACCCAAACCGCCTAAACTATCTGCTAAGCCAGCCCTGTCCAAGACATGGGACGAAGGAGGAGCCAGCAAACCACCTTTGGAAGGATTGCTTTATTATGCAGGAGTTCAAGAATTCTAATAATTTCCAGTATGATCACAGATCTGGCGGTGGCTCAGGGTCCGGGCCGGGTTACGGTGGAGGAAGTTCCGGTTCAGGATTTAATGGTAATCCGGGCGGACATAATGGTCAAAATAGTCAGAACAACCAGGGTGGTTACAACCAACAGCAGCAACAGTCAGGTTACCAGAGCAACCCAAAGCAGTTGAGTAGTGGGCAGTACCATGTCTTTACCACTAGCTTGGACAAGCGAGACCGGAAGGTTCAGAGGCGGGCAGTCAACTCTGTTGAACCGGCCATACCCCGTTATCTACGTTGGTCTGAACAGCCAATCATATGGAGCAGAGAGGATCACCCACCCCAGGTCGATAATCCGGGTCAGTTGGCTCTGGTGGTGGCGCCTCAGGTGGGAGGTTATAAGTTCACCAAGGTGCTCGTGGATGGAGGGAGCAGCATTAACATCCTGTACTATGAGACCTTCCGTCGTATGGGACTAACAGATAAGAATCTCAAACCGTCTAATACAGTATTCCACGGTGTAGTGCCTGGCAGATCAGCATATCCCGTTGGTAAGATAGCTCTCGAAGTGGCCTTTGGGGATGATCATGATTCCAGGTCGGAGATATTGACGTTTGAAGTGGTGAAAATCCAAAGTCCATATCATGCCCTGTTTGGGCGACCGGCATACGCCAATTTTATGGCTCGGCCCTGTTATGTGTATTTGCAGCTCAAGATGCCGGGTCACAAGGGGACAATAACGGTTCACGGAAGCCGCAAAATCGCTTTGGAATGCGAGGAAGGAGATGCGGCTTATGCAGAGTCGGTTTGTGCCACCGAGGAGTTGAAGTACTATAAAGACAATGTTGATCCGGCGCACATGACTCCGTTGAAGAAGCCAACTACGGAGCATGATCCGGCCCTGAAGTTCAAATCGGCAGCAGAAACTAAGCTTGTTGACTTCGTACCTGGCGATTCGTCCAAGCAGTTCAGCATCAGTGCCAACTTGGATCCGAAATAGGAAAGCGCGCTCATCGAGTTCATCCGTGAGAATCGGGACATTTTTGCATGGAAGCCTTCCGACATGCCAGGTGTACCGAGGCAACTCGCTGAGCACACACTTAATGTGGATCCTAAATATAAACCGGTGAAACAGTTCCTCCGCCGGTTTAACGAAGAAAGACGCAAGGCGATTGGAGAAGAGGTAGCCAGGCTCTTAACAGCTGGCTTTATTGTTGAAGTTTTTCACCCTGAGTGGCTGGCCAATCCGGTGCTGGTCCTCAAGAAAAACGGCACCTGGCGCATGTGTGTGGATTACACAGATCTTAATAAAGCTTGTCCAGCAGATCCTTTTGCCCTCCCCCGTATTGATCAAATTATTGATGCCACGGCGGGTTGTGAGCGTTTAAGTTTTTTGGATGCATATTCTGGCTATCATCAGATCAAAATGGCAGTTAAGGACCAGGAGAAGACAACATTTATAACTCCCTTTGGAGCCTTCTGCTATGTGTCTATGCCCTTCGGGCTCAAGAGTGCCCAGGCAACTTACCAACGGTGTGTACAAAATTGTCTTCACAAGGAGATTGGCCGTAATGTACATGCTTACGTGGATGATATCATGGTTAAATCCAGGGAGAAGGAGACTCTGATTGATGATTTGAAGGAAACCTTTGATAACCTGAGAACATACAAGATGATGCTTAATCTGGACAAGTGTGTCTTTGGTGTACCGGCGGGCAAGCTATTGGGTTTTCTAGTGTCTAACAGGGGAATTGAGGCTAATCCGGAGAAGATCACGGCTATCACCTCTCTGGCTAAACCGAAGTGTATCAACGATGTTCAACGCCTGGCAGGCCGGATTGCTGCGCTAAGCCGGTTTATCAGTCGCCTGGGTGAGAAGGCAATCCCTTTGTATCACATGTTGAAAAAGACGGATCAGTTTATCTGGAGTTCTGCTGCTGATGAAGCATTTGAGGACTTAAAGCGGCAATTGGCCAATCCACCTGTGCTCGCCGCTCCCGTTGACAAGGAGCCGTTACTGCTATATGTTGCTGCTAATGTTCGGGCGGTCAGCGTAGCTATTGTGGTGGAGCGAAAAGAGGCAGGCAAGGAGCATCCGGTTCAACGTCCGGTCTATTATATCAGCGAGGTGCTCATTGAGTCCAAGCAAAGGTATCCGCATTGGCAGAAGCTGGTGTATGGATTTTTTATGGCAATCCGGAAGCTTAAACAATATTTCCAAGGGCACTCAATTACGTAGTCAGTTCTGCTCCTTTGGGAGATATCATCCAGAACCGGGAAGCAACTGGCCGGATTGCAAAGTGGGCCATAGAGCTGGGGCCGTGCGGTTTGAAGTATGTGCCTCGGACAGCGGTTAAGTCTCAAGCACTTGTTGATTTCATCAATGATTGGACGGAAATGCAAGCTCCTGAAGAAAAGCCGGATCATACGTATTGGACCATCCATTTTGACGGATCCAGGCAGTTGGAAGGCTCGGGGGCTGGAGTCGTATTAACTTCCCCACGAGGTGATAAGTTTTGTTATGTTCTCCGTTTAATGTTCCCTTGTACTAACAATGCAGCTGAGTATGAAGCCTTGCTCCATGGTCTCCGGATGGCTAAGGAGATGAATCTAAGTCGAGTTAAGTGCTTCGGTGACTCAGACCTTGTGGCTCAGCAAGTGTCTGGCACTTGGGACTCCAAGGACCCACTCATGGCAGCATATCGTCGTGAGGTGGATATTGTTGCAGGTTATTTCAGAGGCTATCAGGTGGACCACGTGGACCGGCGGAAGAATGAAGCGGCGGACGCTTTAAGCCGGCTGGGCTCTCAGCGCAAACCGGTCCCGCCCAATGTTTTTCTGGATGTGCTGCACAACCCGTCGGTGAAGATCCCTGGTGAAGAGGATTTGGCTATTCCTGATCCGGAGGCTCAATTGGTGGTAGTTCTTCATGTTATTCCGGATTTGACGCTTCCTTACCTGGCGTACAAGAACCGGGGCGAGTTGCCAGAGGATGAGATTCTGGCCCGGCAAATAATCCGGCGATCCAAGTCCATGGCTATCATCAACAGCGAGTTGCATCACTATAGTGTATCAGGAGCTTTTCAACGTTGTGTGTCTCCTGAAGAAGGCCGTGAAATTTTGCGTGAGATCCACGAAGGAGATTGTGGTCACCACGCCAGTTCAAAGTCTCTGGTGGCTAAAGCGTTTCGCCATGGCTTCTATTGGTTAACTGCTCATGCTGATGCGGAGGATCTGGTCGGACGATGTGAAGGTTGCCAAAGGTTTTCAAGACGTGCTCATGTACCGGCTCAAGAATTGAGAATGATTCCAATTACTTGGCCCTTTGCGACTTGGGGGCTGGATATGGTTGGGCCTTTCAAAAAGTCCAAAGATAAGAAGACCCACCTCCTGGTGGCGGTTGACAAGTTTACAAAGTGGGTGGAGGCAGAACCTGTTATCAAGTGTGATGCGGCCATGGCGGTCCAGTTCATCAAAAAGGTGATTTTCTGGTTTGGCTTTCCGCACAGTATTATCACAGATAATGGTACCAATTTGTCCAAAGGTGCTATGAAGGAGTTCTGTGAACGGGAGCACATCCGGCTCGACGTTTCATCAGTGGCACATCCACAGTCCAATGGTCAAGCAGAAAGAGCTAATCAAGAGATCTTGAGAGGCATCAAGCCCCGGCTCATGGTTCCTTTGCAGAGAACGCCGGGTTGTTGGGTAGAAGAATTACCATCTGTGTTATGGAGCATCAATACAACACCCAACAGATCAACAGGATACACACCGTTCTTCATGGTTTATGGAGCGGAGGCGGTTCTCCCCAGTGATATCCGTCATGATTCACCTCGTGTCACGGCTTATATTGAAGCGGACAACGAGACAGCACGGCAAGATGCTTTGGACCGGTTGGATGAAGAGCGTGACATCGCAGCCGCCCGATCGGCGATTTACCAGCAGGATCTTCGTCGTTATCACAGTCGCCGGGTTAGAACCAGAGCCTTTCAGGAAGGAGATTTGGTGCTTCGGCTCATCCAAGATTAGACTGATATGCATAAGCTATCCCCACCTTGGGAGGGGCCTTTCGTGGTCAGCAAGAATCTGCACAACGGGTCGTACTATCTGATCGATATTCGAGAGCATAAGGACTCACGTACATCAAAGGAGGAGACTAACAGGCCGTGGAATATAGCTCATCTTCGGCCTTACTATACCTGAGCCATTGGCTATACTTATGTACATATTACGACAATGTATATATTATGAGTAAATATAATAAACCGGAACCTCAGCTAAAGCAGGGTATCTGTTCTTTTACATCATGTGAGGTTACACGGAGTTGCTCTAAAGCGGCCTCCGGTTTACCCCTTGAGTTCGCTTTGCTAAAAGCATCGTGTTATATCACTTGGAGGATTGGTCATGTCCGAACCAATACCATGCCTCTTGATAGGCGAGAGCCACCAGATCACTTGGGGACTTGGTCATGTCTGAACCAGTCATGCCTCTTGATCGGCCTAAGGCCATAGAATCACTTGGGGGCTTGGTCGAACCCGAACCATGACCACGCCATTTGGTCGGCATAAATGCCACAGAATCACTTGGGGACCTGGCTGACTAGAACCATAGTTACACCTAACGGGAGCTTGGTCGTGTTTGGCCATGGTAACGCCATTTGATCAGCTTAAATAAATCTTTTTTGGCAAACGTTTTTGTCGTTGCTTTTGCTTCACACTTTTCTTTGAAGGGTTTTTTTTTGCTTTTCATTGTGTTTTTTAAACCGACAAAGTTTTTTAACCAATCAATTGACGGAACACAGTTCACGTCAATCCGGAGACTATTTGTCCGGTTTGATCCTTGTTGTTAACATCCTCTTATGGAGTAACACGGTGTTTATTATAACCCGGCATGGTTTACATGGTAACCAGCGTCATATATATATACAGGAGATGTTATTTCCTCCAACAGTGTGGGTTTGCAAAACTCCGCTTCAAGGTTGGCCAAGCCAACTTCACACTCAACGATGGCAGGTATTATGTATCTCAAAAATTTGATCATATACTTAAAATTTTATTTTGGATGTTTTGATTTCATATATACAGACATCATATTCCGCCTGACAGTACAACCGCGGTGGCACTTAACGAATTTCTTATTTCAGAAAGTATTTTGGAAAGTTCATTACCACAGGAAGAACAAGTTATGCACGAAGGCATATCAACATCAAAGGTATCAGCTAGCCTATTACAAGGCAACATGGTGCCCATAATAACATAATTGTTTTTCACAAAGGAGAGGCAGTTTTAAAACTGGATTCTGGTTTAAGCTTGGCCACCAGCCTGGCCTGATGGTTGTGGGTCATCCTGCGCCGCTTCAGCTTCCGTTTCTCTACCCAGTGGCTGGAAATCCACAGTTGTCCAGTCGATACCCATTAATGCTTGAAAAACAGCTTCATCATGGATCAGCAATGACGGGTCAATATCGGGAGCGTAAGTATGCTTATGGATTGGAGGGATCAGATTTTCCGATTCATGGATTGGTGCAGCTATTCGCTTGTCCTGACTGTCATATTGGGCTTGATAATGAGACAAGTCTGCTTCCTCAGCCAGTTGACAAGCTAGCGGACGTACCTCCCGGTTTATTGCTCGCAAATCCGCTTCACCAAATTCTGACCCGTCTTCCTTCAAGCTGGGATAGCCCTGGGCCGCTTCAATAGGATCAAAATCCGGCACCCAGGCTTTTGCCCGGATTAAGGCATTGATTGCACCGGTTCGAGCAGCAGATTTCTTCAGCTCTTCAACCCGGGCAGGAAGCACTGACAGTTTCATCAGAGTATCTTGAATCAAAGTGGGCGCCGGTTTGTTATGAGACGCGGTATAGATGATCCGCTGGGCACCAGTATACAATTGTTCGACCAATGTATAGGCGGCTTTCAATTTCTTCTGCACATCTGACCCCAAGTGACCAATGCGTGTCCCTGAAATACCATAAAGGGTTAATAAACCGGCGACTCTGTAAGAAGGCAGAGCCAATTCAGAAGGCAAGCTGGCTTACCAAAGATAGCAGTGGTCATGGCATGAACGTGCCGCTTTATGCTGGTCAGTTCATCCGTCACTGGTTTTAGTGCAGCCTCAGCATCCTCTGCTCGTTTGATCAAAGCGGACTTTTCAGTGGCCCAATCCGCCCGTTTCTTCTTGAAGTTCTCCTTAAGTTGTTCCATGGCGCTTAAAGCACTGGCCAATTCCTCTTTTGCTTTGGAGGTTTCAGCCTGTTGGGTTTTCAGGTTTTCTTGAAGATCGATGACTTGGTTTTCTTTCGTATTCAGCTCCGCCTGCAAGCATACAGATATATGTTTCAACAAATCGGTAGAAGGATTCAAGTACCAACCACATAACAAGTTATGCGCTTAGCACTTGGGGGCTAATGCATATTCGATCTTCATCTTTCAACTGTTTACAAAGTCCCAAGATCAATACAAGCATTCAACTTGGCACTTGGGGGCTAATGGCTATTTGATCATATATAGTCTGATGCAGCAGTTTCAATTACTTAAAGTACCAGTTTAACTACGCTAAGTTGAACTGGCCCTTGGGGGCTACATCAGCAAATTTCAAAGCATCAAGATTTATATTATTAAGTCCCGGTTTGTAAGAATATTTCAAACCGGCCCTTGGGGGCTAGGAGAGTCAGCAAGAATGGAAGCATACAAGCAGGAAGGAGCATATGGAAGTTACCTCATATTTATCTTTCATCATATTAACCAGACCGGCTTCGTAGTCACGGCTGGTATACAGCCGGTTCAGATAGCCGGAATGGATATCTTGGGCGTTCAGAGCAGCGTAAGTCGTCAGATCAGCGTTCCACTTGCCCTTGCCAAAAGCAGCAAATTCTTCCTTGGCAGAATGTTTGGATAAAGCGACAGGATTGCTTGGCTCAGTATGGCCAGTGCCAGTAATGACAACCTCATCATCCTTGGTACCGCCGGTTTGCACTGGAGCTGTTGGCTTGTCAGTAGGTTTTGCTGGACCGGTGGAGCTTTCAATCCGGATGGAACCTGTGGGCTGATGGATAGGACCTGAGGTATCAGTAGGTCTCTCTTCAGCAATAAGATCATCATCTGGCTGCGGTGGATCGTTGGGAATATCCTCAGGAATAGCCGCTTCAAGATTGGGTGTCTTGCCTGGTTCAAGAATGACATCTTCTTTGGCCGCTTTGTCCAAGCGGGCCTTCTTGCTTGGCCTAGGTTTGGCCCTGAGAAGAATAACAAAATTAAATATAGCATATGTTCTAAGGCAATGTACTGCAAACATCACAATAAGTATAGCTTACCCAAGCACGGTTTTGAGCGGTGGGAGCTGAGTAGCCGATGACTCGCCGGAAGATGAGTGGGACGTAACCTGGTAATCGGAGTCATACGGATTAAGAGGTTGACGAAAGCAGCCCGCTTTAGGACAAGCACTGACAAGCAAAATAGAGTCCTCGGAATGGCGTTTCCGAACCGGACTATTCATTAAACCGGCGGAGGTAACTACCTGGCCGCTGTGCCGGGTGGTGCGGCGAGCTTCGTGTTGTTGGGTCTTCATAAGAAGTTTAGGATCCAAATAAGCAAGAGGATGAGAAAATTTAACTTTCTGGTTTGCCTGACGGATTTTTTGTGAAGGCAAAGTTTCTGAATCGGAAGAGAGAATAATTACCTCTGCAACATCCGCGTGGCTGGCTTCGGCATCATCCTGACAAATATCATCATCAATAAGACGCATGAAAAATAAACCAAGTGAGTCAAGCTCTACCTCAAAGTCCGGATTATCCACCTCATCATCAGGGGCCGGATTAGAAGATGCAGTGGTTCTTTTCCTATGGGCAGTCTTCTTCACAACTTTAATCTTTTGCCGGGTTGCTCTTTCCGATTTGTCTGGTTTTTCTGGTTTCTCCTGCGGCAGTTTTTTGCTCCAAAACGGATCATCGCCCTGATTATGCAGACACTGATATTAAAAACAATGACCAGACATATCAATAAAAGATTCAGCAAAGAGAAAAATCAAAGTCGTACAGCTGGCGGTTTGTTGGTGGCACAGAAGGGAAGCAGTCCGGTTCTAGCGTAGACGTGTTTCGGTTCATTCAGTATCTTATGCACAGCCTCTGTGATTTCTTCACTGGAGAGCTGGAGTTTTGAATGTCGCAGTGGGTCATCAACACTGTCAGTATACTCGCACATCAAACCGGAGCGCTGACTAAGGGGCAGTATGCTCCATGATATCCAACAGTGAGCGAGATCAACCCTTGTTAAACCGTTGGCCATAAAGGCTCTGAGCTTTGACAGCTGGGGAGCATATTTTCTTCTCTCCTGGGCAGTCAATCTTTGAGGAAAAGGGTGTGTATTGCTGAGCCGCTCCGGACGAAAGCCAGGCAAGGGATTCTCACCAGCAGGGGAGGTGTCTTTGCAGTAGAACCATGTCTGATTCCACTCCTTGGGGTGACTGTGCAGCTTGGCGTGAGGGTATGTGACCTCTTTCCTTTTCTGAATCGCCATGCCACCCAACTCCGTATTAGAGCCATCAGTAAACTCAGTACGGCGGTTTAGATGGAAAAGATCTCTGAACAATTCCACTGTGGGCTCCTCTTGAAAGAACACCTCACAGAGCACTTGGAAGTGGCACATATTGGTAACAGAGTTGGGGCCAGTGTCTTGCGGATGGAGTTGGAAATCGGCTAAAACATCCCGGTAAAATTTAGAACCGGGCGGCTTAAAGCCCCGGGCTAAGTGATCTACGAAAACAACAACCTCTCCTTCTCGAGGTGTGGGAGGGCATTCTTTGCCAGGAGCCCTCCAATGGATGGTATCTTTGCTGCCTAAGGCGCCAATCAGGACTAAATCGTCCAGTTGATCCTCTGTGACGCGAGAAGGTGTAACATCCCAAATTTGCAATTTGGAATGTTATACATTAGATCATCATGCATATCATATTTTCTTGCATTTTGGTCGATCCTAGAAATTTCACGCAACTCAAGGACCTTCGGAGAAAGTTGGAGATTTCGTTATTTGCATATTTGAGAGTTTTCTCAAATTTGAAAAGAGGATCATTTGATTTATTTATTTCATCTTCAATTATTTTTCCAATATCAAAAATAATGAGAGAGGGAATAATATGACTTTCCCAAATTTAGGAAAAACAATGAAGATTTAATGAATAAATCAAATTTTGGTTTTGCCGGAGTTTTATTTGGATAGGGAAAAATGCGTGTTTCCAAAATTGCATTCTAGGTCCGGAGGAAAGTTCATTTTGTTCGACTCATTTTTAGGAGTCGGGGAAAATTTACTTTAGAAATTTTGGAGTTCGTTTAGTTTTTCTTTTCTTTGTTTTTCTGCGCGTGAAACCGATTTAAAAAAAAAGAGGACCAAGGCCAGCCGGGCCAAAGGCCCAGCCAGCCGGCCGCCTCCCCAGCCAGCGCGCGCGCCAGGCGCAGCGCCAGGCCGCCGCCTCCCTCGCTCTAGGCCGAGTCCCAGAGGGACTCTAGGCCGGTTAGCCCCCCCTTTCCTTGTTTTGTTTTCCCTCTTTTGCTTGCCCCCTACCCCAAGTAATCCCCCCCCACCTATATAAATACACCCCAAACCCCCCCCCCTCTCCTCACATCCATCCCAAGCCCCTCTCCTCCTTAGCCGCGCCCCACCCCGCGCCCCTCACCCGCCGCCGCCGCCCTATAGTCGCCGTCGCCGCCGTTCGCCGGAGCCTCGCCAAGGTTGTCCCGCGCCGCGTCTCTTTTTCTCCCCTCGGTTCAGTTTTTCTTCTAAACCGTTCCGGTTCTTTCTTAACCGTTCCGGTTTTCTTTCGTTCTTTGTTTCGGTTTTCTTTTCCGAAAACCCTAGATCGGTTTTTGTTCTTCTTTCGGACCGTTCATCTCAACGAACGTGATCACCGATTATTCCCCGATTAACGACGCCCGTTCGTTTACCGTTCGTCTCTTTCTTTTCGTGGGATTTATTCCGCGATCGCGATCTCAGATCCGATCTTCGTTCTAGTCTTTCTTCTCGCTCGTTTATCGGAATCAGGTGATTCAAGCGCCTGGAGTTTCGTTTCGAAACCACCGTTCCGTCTAATCAACTTAAACAAGTTTTTGCCCCGGTAAAATTTTGACCTAGTTTCAACTTGCTAGAACCGAGTTGTTTCTTCCGCCGTTTTTTTTCTGTTTCTTTGTTCGGTTCGTTCTTTCTTTGCAACCGGAGTTCTTAAGTTGAACTTTCTGCTTCGTTCTCTTGTTCGAGTTTTACCCGTGCATTAGATGAGTACTTATTGTGTGCTTGTTGTTTGTCTGCGATAGATCACCCGGATTGCGCCGCTTGTTACTTCGAAACCCTAGGACTCGCGGATCATCAGCAAGGCAAGTAACACTTTGATCATACCTTTTCTACAACCCATGTTTTATTGCATTAGATCAATCCTCTCACATTGCATGATTAGGATCTAATTAAACTGTGGGATGGGAAGTAGATGAGGTAGTACCTATCACCTGTATTATTATGAAACCTTTGGGAGTTACTTCTACGTTTGCTTATTATGCCATGCTATGCTAGTAGACGTGGATTGGGTGAGTGATATCCATGACAGATGTGAGTATTGTTAATTAATGGTTTATCTAAGGTGGCAACTTAAACACGCATCTGGGTGGATTGAGGCACCTGATGTCTATCAGGACTTGCCTGTTTTTTTTCGGACCGCCACCCAGGCTCAAAGGGATCATAAGATAATTCATGCTAGTAACTTCCGTGTGCAGCCACATGCTACTATGGGCTCTGGCATAGTTGACTAAGTTGTGCGAACTCTTACGGGGTGGACTAGCAGATGTAGGGGTTGTAGGTGGTACGGTCTACCCCACATGTAAGGTGCTAGCGCTTCTGAAAGACTATGTCTCGGTCATCCGTTTCTCAAACACCATGTAATGCGAGAAAACAAACGGAGGCGATCGAGTCATGTGGGGAAAAGTGCGCAAACCTCTGCAGAGTGTACAAACTAATCATGATTAGCCGTGTCCCCGGTTATGGACAACTTGAGTATCTAGTGCTTGAATATCATGTGAATCTCATCACGTTACTTCTAATAAATGTTGTTGGGTTTTAATTACTTAATTGGGATTGAGAATGCTGTCAACCATTCTCGATGTTTAACAACCACCATGATAGTTAAATAAATTTATTCCTTTGAAGTAGGAAAAAAACTGGCTTTACGCAAAACTGTAACCATAGAGCTTTCCACCAGCCATATATGCATATAGTATAGCTGTTTCATTCCATTACTCTCTATGTGTTACTTTGCCAGCATATTCCATGTGCTGACCCATTTTCGGGCTGCAACTTTCATGTTGCAGACTTTTTAGACGACGAGTAAGGTGCTTTTAGGTCGTGGTTCTATACTCAGTGATGCCGTTGGAGTTGATGGACCCATTATTCTTCCGAGTCTTCCGCTGTTATCGTTATTAGATGGCCTTAAGCCATATTTATTGTAATAAGTTCTCTTTGAGACAACAATGTAATAAGTGTGTGATTGCCACTCTGCTATAAATCCTTCGATGTACTGTGTGGTGTCAGCATTACTAATCCAGGGATGGCACCTGAGCACAGAGCGCTTGATCCATTCGGGTCGGGTCGCGACAGAAGGAACCCAATTGCACTCATATACTTGCTTGGCCATGATGGAATCTACAAGGTAGAAGATCCCGGTTCAAAAATGCATTTGATCAAGGTACGTTGGTATGGGCACTGTTCAACCGGAGACAGAACTATCTGAACCGGAGTTTCATGAAGCAACCAACATCTGGCGGTTCAACAAGGGGACTAATGGTATATACCGGTTTGTCAATTTTTTCTACAAAGTTAAACCGCCTGGTCTAAGCATTGAACAGTCAAGACTGCAGATGAGTAAGTACACAAAAACAGATTTCACAAGATTATACTACAGCTTTGGATCTGGAACATGTTTATAAAGGAGATAAATATTCAAGGCCCAAATGGAGCAGTGTCGAATCAATAAGCGAAGGTACGGATAAGATCTATGGTCTTAATATGCGAAAGTGAAAATGGAGGATAAAAACTACTGCTACACAGAACGAAGATTCACAGACTCGTCTAAGGATCTATCATATGAACAAGAAGCAAGCGATGAACGCTAGAGAACATGGAAACCCTAGAACAGATCTATGATGAAAAGGATAGAAGACTTACCGGAGCTGAGGAAGAAGCGGAAGGTCACCGCGGTGCTCTGGTACGCTCAGGGTGATGCAGCGGCCAAAGTTAGGGCAGAGGTCGACGGCGGCGGCGGAGCTCCGAAGCTGGGCGACGCGAGGAAGATGAAGCAGAAGGGCACGAAGGGGAAAAATAAATGACCCTTCAGTCCTATTTATAAAGCAAGGGACATGGGTCAGGCGCGAAAATCAAGGGGCTGCAAGTTTGGAAATAGAGCTGTCGCCTCGATTATCGCAGATCTATTAAACAAGAAGGTATCATGGATAGTTTCTTTATGACAGATGACGTCACGCCGGTTTACAGCAATCAGAGAAGATGACATCACGGCGGTTCACCAAACTACAAGAAGATGTTGAAGATGAAGTTTTTGCTAAGGATTGACATGAACCTGTTCAAATCAATCTGGGGCCTAATGTTGGGGATATTACTACTGGGCGTAAACCGGCCTATCTGGGCCGGGTTAACTTCATCAGTAGTTAAGTATGTTAAAGCCCATGAAGGTAGATGAGGGCTCAAGACCCATAATCGGTTGAGAGCCTGTAGCCGTAAACCGGCGTCAATATGTAACTTGTATTGTAAGTTAGGAATAAGTAGAGACCAAACCGGACACATCTATGAGCCGGTGTTGGGACTCTGTAAACCGATGGGCGTCACCCAGGTATATAAGGGGACGACCCGGCGGTGGTTCAAGGACAACAGACAACAACTCGAGACATAGGCGAAGCTTGTTTGCTCCCTAGTCATCGAAACACCCATCAATTCCATCACAACTAGACGTAGGCTTTTACCTTCATCGAAGGGGCCGAACTAGTATAAACTCTCTTGCGTCCTTGTGTCCGCTTTAACCCCTTCAAGCTAACCCGTCGCAATGGCTCCACGACTAAGTCCTTTCTCTAGGACATCTGCCGTGACAAAACCACGACACTTTCGTAAGATGCTTTCCAATGCATTCTGGTGTAGCTGACAACCTGGTTTATAATGTTCGCCAGGAGTGGGCAGGGCAGTAAGGTCAATGATGTCTTGGGCTTTAGCTTCATGGTGTACATCGCCTGTCATCCACTCAAGGATCCAAGTCTTTGGATCCCTGTTGTAGCCGCGAATGTGAAGGGTAGCGTAGAATTGTAGCGGAAGCTCTTCATTCCAATGTTCTTTAGCAGTCACAAACTGTAGAAGGCCAGCATCTCTGAAGCAGTCAAGGGCTTCTTCTAGGCAGGGCAGGCCAGCCATGGCTTCGCTGTCTAGACGCATATGAGGGAAAATGCGCCCCTGATTGTATAAGATGCAGGAATAGTAGCTGCGCTGCTGATAACTCCAGAATCGATCTGAGGAGATTCTTGGCCTTGTGTAGGGGTTCTTGGCACTGTCAAAGAATGTGTTGTGTGCCTTGAAGCCATTCAGATTAAACGATCCTGGTGAAGTTGCAGTACCTGGAAACCTTGGTAGCCTTGGCTTTGGCTTCTGGACCTGACACCTGTGCTCCACATGATAGTCAAATTGCGGACCGGCAGCAGGTGGAGGAACCAGAATGGGCCAGCGGATGGTGGTAAGTTGGCCTTGATAGAATGCTTGCTCAAGGGTGTGTGGCCGTGGAGGTGGTACAGGAGCAGCATTGGCAGGTGCAATCACTTCTAGCACCACATTAACTTCAGGCGCCACAATAGCTTCAGCCATGACAACGTCATTGGCTTCAGTATGGGTGTTGGTGGTCGCCTCAATGTTATCAACCTCCACTCGAGTAGCTGGAGGGTCGGACACGTTCTCCTCGAGAAGAACTTCAGGGTTAGTTGGGGTGTAGCAACACGTTCTTCTTCATGTCTTGGCTCTTCTTGTTCATCGGCTGATGCAGCCAGAATATCTTCAGCCACTTTGGCTTCAGACTCGTGGATGTTCGCAGTAGGAGAGGCTTTAGGAAAGACTTGGCGTGAAACGGATTGGCGCTCTTCTCCTTCTGGAACACTTGACAGAGTGACCTGTGGCCTTGGTCCTTTGCGAAGCCTGCGGAGTGCGGGTGACGCCTTTGGAGAGGGAGTTGGCTGGGCCACAAAGTCATTGTCTTCAAGCACCGAAGTGGTGACTTGAGGTGGGGGAGTACTTGGGGATCCTTCTTGACGAGGGGAGTCTTGTGGGTGATCAGCCCATGAGTCATCCTGAGCAATTGGCGTCAATGGACGACCAATGCTGATGAGTTTGATGTTTGTGAGAACAGGCGATGATACCACATTGTGTTCGATCTGAGGAAGGACTTCATCATCTTCAACAGTGTCTTGATGACCAATGTCTTCAGCTGCGATGGGGTCAACAGCTGGAATGTCTTCAACTTCTGGAGCCTCTATGGAAGCAGGCTCATGAACTATCAACCGGTGCTCACTATGTTCAGATGCAGGACGAGCCACTGAGATCGGCTCGACAACAAGGGGCTGTGTGGGAGCAGCCCGGTCCTTCTTCTTTGTCTTTCTCTTTTTCGTCGGTGGAGCATCATCAGTGGTGGCCTTGGTCTTGCTCTTTCGGGATTCGGCTTCAGCTGCCCTAGTTTTCTTGAGCTCCGAAGCCACTGTGGGGACTTTAGGCTTCGAGCCTGTCATACTGGCCGGGAAGACAATGCGAGGTTCTTCCTGCCTTGATGCTTCTGGTTGGGCCACAACATGCTTCTTCTTCTTCTTGGCAGCCATTCTGGGGTCGATGCCAGGTCACCCCAAAGCCTTGCGCTTTTCAACTTCATTGTAGCCTTGAACACATTTGGCAGCCAGGTGTTTCATGCGCTCTTAAGAACCTTTAGCTTATTCACGTTTCTTGTGGAACGCCTCCTTGAGATCATGCAACATGACCTTGAAGTTTTGGACGTCTTCCATGTTGAGTTTGGCCATGTGCTTCTTGAACTGGGCCTTTTCATAATCAATCTTGTGCTTCAGCTCAACAATTTTCTGTGCAAGAGCCAGTTCAGGAGCAATGGCTCCATGGAAAGAGACGCTGAGGCCAATTGGGAGCTGAAGATCATCAAAACTGAGGTCTGGGCTGTCAAACCACTCATTAATAAACTTGTACAGGATCTCCACATCAAAGAGGGGAAGATCATTGAAGATTTCCGCCTCTTGCTTGCTCTTTATAAGCAGCTCAAGAGCATCATCGCCAAGATCGTCGTTGCTAGACAGATCAATGGCTTCGTTCTCATTCCTCAGAATGGCAGCAGGGGTCAATGCTTGACTAGTTGGTTGCATGGAGATGCGAGAGAGATCTTCAGACTGCACGCTGGCTTCAGGAGGTGCAGTGGCCAGAGGCTTCGCCCGTGAGACCTTTGGTGCGGAGGAGGGCTTTGAAGCCTTTGGTTTCTTTTGCTTCACAGGCTTCGGTGGTGCAGGCGCTTCGTCAGAATCAGCGTCATCAACAGAGTGATCCACGACTGCCCCTTGAACCTGAATGTGAGTGATGAGACCTTCAAGGTTGTAGAAGGGCCCAACAATATTGGGTTTAGCATCGCGTGTGCTGTTGGCACGAGGAGCAGAGGGACCGGGGTTGAAGTCTAACCCTAGTGACTTCCTGTTCTCTTTGGCAGAAGTTTTGGCAAACTGGAAGTTGCGCTTAAAGAGATTGTCTTCACAACACCATAACAGAGAGGATGGGTCGGCATTAGCAGGCCGAGGTCCACGGATCATGCAGGGGTAGAAGCCTTGAGCAATAGCTTCAGACTTTGACTTGGGCTGAAGACCTTTGTATATAATATCTCCCTAGGGGCCCTTGATGGCATTCTTTTCAGCATATTCGACAGTGACAAATTTGTACTTGAACCATTCCTCTGTCCAATGTCTTCGAATCCATTGGATTCGGTTCTTGCGTTCTCCATAGGTCTCTTCTGGATCTGACTTGTATAGCTCATAGAGATCCGGTGGCAGGTCCTTGGCAGTGTTTTCACGGCGCTGTCTGCCGCCCTTCCTGACTGATTTTTCTGTCGCCATGAAGTTCAGACTGAATGGCTTTAGAACTTGCAAAGGCTTCCTTCAGCTAGTCAGACAGGAATTAGCTTCGGGAGAATTGATGTGATGTTGTAAGAACTCTGCAAATGAATGCAGACTATGAGAACCAAGGGATTCTCCCACGGACATGTACCTGTGACAGCATTAGAGATGTGAGGGAAGGGGAAGAGGTCATATGCATTCTCAGAAGATTTTGAAGGTAAATCAGTTTAGAAGACATTGACCTATAGTGTGAAGACATTCACTCATATGTAGAGAGTTGGTTCCAGATTTGTACGAATCCACGAATAAGTACAAGTGAGGAATCTAACTACTTTGTGAAGCATAAGTGAACATACTTGGCATGTTATGAGATTCAAAAAAGGATAGATCCAACTTGTGTGAATAGAAACTGCTTGTGGTAGAAAAGGATGAATCTATCGGATCAAAGGGACCGTAAAAAGGAGGTTTTATTTACCACTCGAGGAACTGCTAGACGGAGTAGGAGATGAGGCCGAGCATTTCGATCTTCCGTGCCCTAACTTGGCGACGGATGACACATACGGCGACGGCGGAGAAGACGATGTCCGCGGCCAGCGTGAGGACGGCGTCGGTGAGGTCACGGCAGCTAAGCGCTTCGTCGCCAGTGTCGTCGAGGGCTAGCGCTGGCGCTAGGGTTTGTGCAAGAAGGAGAAGTGGAAGAAGAGATAATGAATGGGGTGTGGCATGTATTTATAAGGACAGGGACTGCGCAGCGTTATTACGCAGGTGCCCCTGGCGGTTCACATCTGAAGGACACGTGGCGAACATGCAACACATTGGAGGTTGTTCCATGTTCCCACGCACGCCTGGATTGTCGGGTGGTCGTTCCTGCTTCTCCGGGTTTCAGGCAAAAGGATAGAGCATTTAAATCATATTTAATGTTTATCTTTGTGTCTTCTGCTGACAAGGACGCAGAGAAGACATTTGACAGTTCCAATAGAATGCATATGATTTGGATAGATAGATTTGAGATGGGAGCATAGAAAGGTTAGGGTCTGATCACATTCACTTAGTTCAAAAGATTCAAAACGAGAAGACATAGCTATAAGTGAATGATGTAGAGGACAGAACGCTAATATATGAATATATCCGAATAAGACTGACTCAATAGTGAAGATAAACATGAGGACATGTTGAAATTTGAAGACAAACCAAATGTGAAGACATAGCAAATGTAACTCCAACAGAAAACACTCCAAACAAAAGTTTGGTGGTGGCGTTACCCATCGTATAGGAAGTATTAGATCCAGAAACGGCGCACAATTATCGTGGCGCTCCGAAGTCAAATTCCGCGTTAATGTATTCACATTCAGAGTGTAAGTCTTCATTAATTGAAGATATACATTACTTCGTGTGTTGCACATCTAAGTCATCAACATGCATAAGTGTTAGGATGTGTGCATGATCACAGGACATTTGAGGATTCCAAGATATTTAGCTCACACCGCAACTTGCCAAACCTCTTCTTATCCAAGGGCTTTGTGAAGATATCTGCCAGTTGCTCTTCAGTGTTGACGTGAATGATATCAATATCTTCCTTCATGACATGATCTCTGAGAAAGTGATGACGGATCTGAATGTGCTTTGTCTTCGAGTGCTGAACTGGATTGTTGGCAATCTTGATGGCGCTCGCAGTAGAGTGGCACTTGCTTCATATGAATGCCATAGTCTTTGAGTGTTTGCTTCATCCATAGAAGCTGAGCGCAGCAAGATCCAGCAGCAATGTATTCAGATTCAGCAGTGGAGAGAGATACACAGTTCTACTTCTTTGAAGACCAACACACAAGTGATCGTCCCAGAAAGTGACATGTGCCTGATGTAGACTTGCGATCCACCTTGTCACCAGCATAATCAGCATCCGAGAATCCAACTAGATCAAACTCTGAGCCCTTTGGATACCACAATCCTAGTGTTGGGGTGTAAGCCAAATATCGAAGAATTCGCTTCACAGCTAAGTGATGTGATTCCTTTGGTGTCGCTTGGAACCAGGAACACATGCAAACACTAAGCATGATATCTGGCCTAGATGCACATAAATAAAGCAAAGAACTAATCATGGAGCGGTATACCTTTTGATCGAACTCTTTACCATTGGCGTCAGGACCCAGATGACTTTTGGTTGGCATGGGCGTCGTATAATCTTTGCAGTCTTGCATTCCAAACTTTTTCAGGAAATCTTTGAGGTATTTCTCTTGAGATATGAAGATGTCGTTGCATTGCTGCCGTATTTGAAGACCAAGGAAGAACTTCAGCTCACCCATCATGGACATCTGATATTGCTCTTGCATCATGTGTCCAAATTCATCATTGTATTTCTGATTAGTGCAGCCAAAGATAATGTCATCCACATATATTTGGCACACAAACAGTTCACCATCATATATCCACATCATATGTCTTCACCATCAAGAGTGTGGGATCCAGGGAACCAGGTTTGAAGCCTTTGCTATTCAGGAAGTCTTTGAGTGTGTCATACCAAGCACGAGGGTCTTGTTTGAGGCCATACAGTGCCTTGTTGAGCTTGTAAACCATATCAGGATGTTTTGGATCTTCAAAACCAGGCGGTTGTGCAACATACACTTCTTCTTCAATCTTGCCATTCAGAAAGGCACTCTTCACATCCATTTGATACATAAGGACGTTATGATGATTTGCATAGGCTAGCACTATGTGTATAGCTTCAAGCCTAGCCGCAGGAGAAAATGTTTCATCAAAGTCAATTCCTTCAACTTGAGTGTATCCTTGAGCAACGAGACGAGCCTTGTTTCTGACAACTTAACCATGCTCATCTTGCTTGTTGCGATATATCCATTTAGTGCCTATGATATTGTGTTTACGAGGATCAGGACGCTTGACCAGTTCCCATACATTATTCAGCTCGAACTGTTGAAGCTCTTCTTGCATAGCTTGAATCCATTCAGGTTCCATGAAGGCTTCATCAACTTTCTTGGGTTTAGATATTGAGACGAATGCAAAGTGCCCATAGAAATTTGCTAGTTGTGTTGCCCTTGAACGAGTGAGTGGACCAGGTGAAAGAACATGCGGTGCCCCCATGTTTGGTTTTGGCAATTGATGACAACCTTTATGGACTAATGGTTGCCTTGAGTTATATTTAAAGGTTTTGTCCATAGGCTTTTCTTGGAGTACATGTGTTGGTTTCAAGGAGAGTTTCTGTCGACCAAGGTGCCATTCAAGGAATTATCCAAAGATTGGTCATGTGAGTGTCGAGCTTATTGCAAGCGTGTCTTGAAGAAGAAGAAGATTGTGTGATCATTCATGTCTACCTTCGAGACATCATCCAAATGAAGAGAATTGGAAAGATTCAAGGTTGATCAATATTAAGTCAAGAATGAATCAAGTTGATCAACTCACAAAGCGCAGAAGATGTACCGAGAGGGATCAAGTGATCCCATGGTATGGTAAGCATTGTCAATTTCGCTTTGTGTACTAACCCATGGTTTTCGTGAGAGTTCTTTGTGGGGTTAGGTTGCGGTGTGCAAGTTCAAGTGGAGCATCATGAAGAGATCAAATGCTTGAAGCTTGCCGTCCATTGTGGTGACAATGGACATGTGAAGATGTGCGGAAGAGTGGCTCACCCATAGTGGAGTATGGAGGAGTATCAACTAGTCTTCATCGAGCCAACACAATCAAGAAAGGTGGTCCAACTTGAGGAAGTCAAGATCGTCATCATCTAGCTCAAGTGGACCATGTGCAAGGCAAAGGTTTGCCCTTGATAGGTTTCTATTTTACCGGTCTCATGATGGTAGTTGGGAGACCGGGTTATAGGATCGATTGGCGTACTATCAAGGGGGGCTCTCGATGAGTAGATTGATCGTATCGTTCGTTGAGAGCTCAAACCATTGCATCCTTGCATCATATTTCTTGGTTCTTGTTTGGTTCTCTTTGTGAGTCTTAGATCTTATGGTCATCTTGATGACAAGCTTGAGTTCATCGAAAACGGAGTTCACATGCATCTTCTATGATGTTTTCGATGTTGGAGGTTTTGCCGGTTCTTCTCGGTTGGAGGTTTCACTCCTCTTTTTGTTAGGCATACCTCCCGTGCCTCTTCTTACTATAACCAGTTGCTGTTTTGATGCTACTCGTCGTCTTTTTTCCAACAAGCTTGAGTTTGCTCAATTCGGAGCTCATATGCAGAAGTTATGGCAGTTCTGGTTTTCCATGGAGTATGCTTGTTTTCTTGGAAGTAGCTTTTGTCTGGTCCCAGTGGTAGTACCGCGAGCACAAGCGGTAGTACCGCTTGGAGCTCTCAGCCGTAGTACCGCTGCAGTACCGCTCTACTACCACCTTGATTTTGGGTCCTGCTCTTTTCATGTCGGGTTTAGCAGTAGTTGCATGGCAGTAAGGCACGGTAGTACCGCCTAAGCGATAGTACCGCTCCGGTCGGGCGGTAGTACCGTTTCTACTTCACTGCCGCCATACTCTGCTCTGCCTGCCTCTTTTGGTCCCGTGTCCTGCTCCTCCAGCGGTAGTACTGCTGGGGTGAGCGGTAGTACCGCTTATATGCGGTACTACCGCCCCAAGGTTCATGTTTTGTTGCTCCTCTTCCCTGCTTCTTCCGCCCGAGCGGTAGTACCACTCGTGGAGCGGTAGTACCGCTCGTGTGTGGTCTGAGCACATAACGGTTGGGTTTTCCCCCTCTTATAAAAGGGGGTCTTCTTCCCCAATGAACCTTATCTCTTGAGCTCATGTTCTTCCCCCATTGTTGACCTTCTTCGAGCTTGCTAACTCTCAATCCCTCCATGGATTCTTGCTAGTTTTTGAGGGAAAAGAGAGAGGAGATCTAGATCCACATTTCCACCTATCACTTTCTCCTCTATGTGAGGGGAACCCCTTGGATCTAGATCTTGGAGTTCTTCGTGTTCTCTTCTTCGTTCTTCCTCTCATTTTCCTCCCTAGCATTTGTTGCTTCGGTGGGATTTGGGAGAGAAGGACTTGGGCACTCTATGTGCCCTTGCCATTGCATTTGGTGCATCAGTTTGAGTTCTCCACGGTGATAGGTGGAAGTTACAAGTTGAGAAGCTTATTACTCTTGGGTGCTTGGTACCATTGAGCTTGTTCCTCTTTGGTGCTTGGGCGCCTTAGACGGTTGAGGTCACCTCGGAGCCATATTCCATTGGGGTGAAGCTTCGTGGTGTCGTTGGGGAGTCAACCCCAACCTTGGTGGTGTTTCGAGCTCAATCATTGTGGTGTAAAGCTCCGGGCAAGCGTCGGGGTCTCCAATTAGGTTGTGGAGATCACCCCGAGCAATTTGACGGGTACCGGTGACCACCCCAAAGGGTTGCCAAAGTGTACGGGTTCGGTGACCGCCCCCAAGGGTTGCCATTTGTACGGGTTCGGTGACCGCCCCCAAGGGTTGCCATTTGTACGGGTTCGGTGACCGCCCTCAAGGGTCCCTTAGTGGAATCATGGCATCTTGCATTGTGCAAGGGCGTGAGGAGATTACGGTGGCCCTAGTGGCTTCTTGGGGAGCATTGTGCCTCCACACCACTCCAAACGGAGATTAGCATCCGCAAGGGTGTGAACTTCGGGATACATCGTCATCTCCGCGTGCCTCAGTTATCTCTTAACCGAGCCCTTTACTTATGCACTTTACTTTGTGATAGCCATATTGTTCTTGGTCATATATCTTGCTATCTCATTGTTACTTATCTTGCTTAGCTTAAGTTGTTGGTGCACATAGGTGAGCCTAGTTGTTTTAGGTTTTGTGCTTGACAAATTAACAGCTAGGTTTATTCTGCATTTGTTCAAGCCTAAACTGTAATTATTTTAAAATGCCTATTCACCCCCCTCCAAGCGACATCCACGATCTTTCACCAGGTGCATTGATGCTATCAATTATCTTCTCAATATGTACTTCATTTGCAACACGAGGATGAATTGGACGAAGATTTTGCTCTTGCTGATCATTGTCATCGTTTGAAGGATTGTCTTCAGGTTGATTAGGTGCAGAAATGATAAGTTCCTCTTCAGGATGTACTTCAGACGGTATGATTTCTCCAGTTCCCATAAGCTTGATGGATTCACCGAGTGGAATTTCATCTAGCACATTTGGCAGGTGCTCTCTTTGCGAGCCGTTAGTCTCATCGAACCGCACATCCACAGTTTCAACAACTTTATAGTGAAAGAGGTTGAAGACTCTGTAGGAGTGCGAATCCTTTCCATAACCAAGCATAAAACCTTCATGTGCTTTCGGTGCAAATTTTGAAGTGTGATGTGGATCCTTGATCCAGCACCTAGCACCAAATACTCTGAAGTAACTGACATTTGGCTTCTTACTAGTGAGGAGTTCATAGGATGTTTTCTTCAGAATCTTGTGAAGATAAACACGGTTGATGAGATGGCATGCAGTATCAATAGCTTCAGGCCAGAACTTTCTTGGTGTCTTGTATTCATCGAGCATCGTCCGAGCCATCTCAATGAGTGTTCTGTTCTTGCGTTCCACGATGCCATTCTGCTGCGGCGTGTACGGAGCTGAGAACTCATGAGTGATGCCCAATGTATCAAGATAAGTGTCGAGGCCGGTGTTCTTGAATTCAGTGCCATTGTCACTTCTGATGTGCTTGATCTTGATGCCATAGTTGTTCATGGCTCGATAGGCGAAGCGTCTGAAGACATCCTGCACTTCAGTCTTGTAGAGGATTATATGTACCCATGTATATCTTGAATAAGCATCAACAATGACGAAGCCATAGAGACAAGCAGTAGTGGTAAGGGTAGAGTAGTGAGTAGGGCCGAAGAGGTCCATGTGTAGCAGTTCGAAGGGTTGAGCCGTTGTCATGATTGTCTTCGAGGGATGCTTGGCCCTCGTCATCTTTCCAGCTTCGCAGGCACCGCATAAGTGATCCTTCTTGAACTTGAGGCCCTCGATGCCTATGACGTGCTTCTTCTTTGCAAGAGTATGCAAGTTCCTCATGCCAGCATGCCGTAACCTCCGATGCCAGAGCCAGCACTCTGAAGCTTTTGCAAGAAGACATACGGCAAGTTGTGGTCCTGCTGAGAAATCTACCATGTACAAATCATCTTTCCGATACCCTTCAAATACTAGAGACTTGTCAGATTCCATTAGAACAAGGTAACGATATTTTCCAAATATCACAATCATGTTCAAATCGCAAAGCATTGTGACAGACATTAAGTTGAAACCAAGGGATTCAACAAGCATCACTTTATCCATGTGCTGATCCTTTGAGATTGCAACTCTACCTAGACCCAATACCTTGATTTTACCAGTATCAGCAAATGTGATGTGACTTTTTTCAGAAGGACGTAAGGTTGAGTCCATGAGAAGACTTCGTTCGCCAGTCATGTGATTAGTACATCCACTATCAATAATCCATTCTGAAGCAGCTGGTGTCATACCCTGCAGTGCAGTTAGGGGGATAGGCTTCACGAAGAGCATTGTGAAGCATAAACATTTGATGAGCAAGTGGATTATGAAAGCTTAGATCGAGGTTAGACTGATAGGAAAAATAGCAAGCGACTCAGGAACAAAATACATAATAAGACCATTTGGGCATTTGATCTTGCACCCTACAAGATGTTTTAGGTCCCCAGCAATAGCTTCAGACGCATTTGGTTTTCGGCTGGAGACCTTTCCCTGCAAAAGAGAGTTAAGCTTTCTTAGCCACCCACATCTTCAAGGGTTGCTTCGAAGCAATGAGTCTAAGTGTAGCATCTGAGAACTTTGGCTTTGAAGCCCTGGCAAATAGTTTTGCAGGAGGTGAATAATACTCATAGGAATAAGCAGAGTAGTTCTTGGTCTTATGAACATGGCGGTTCGATGAAACACACTCATATTCATTGGACTGGGTATGATTTCCCTGCAAAACATTTGTGTTAGTGCGACTCAGGTGAGTCCTCTGTCTGTATGAAGCCTTTGGACCATATGAAGCCTGTGGTCTGGGGTTTGTCTTCTTCCCTTGTGGTGTCATGACGACATTCACAGGAAGATTCTCCAGACACCTTTTGGGCACCCAGACTTTCTTCATAGGTGGCCCATTCTTGCAGTTAGTACCAATATACCTAGCAAACACTTCACCATTCTGATTCTTAAACAGTTTATAGTTTGCACCAAAGGATTCATCAATGACAATAGGATTAGCACAAGTGAAGCCGGATAGGGTGGCTGGATCCACTGAAGGTTCCTTTGCAGCAACCCATGTGGTTTTGGGGTACTGCTCAGGCTTCCAGTAAGAGCCATCAGCATTCATTTTCCTTTCGAACCCGACACCCTCTTTCCTAGGGTTTCGGTTCAGAATCTGCCTTTTAAGGACATCACATAGTGTCTGATGCCCTTTGAGACTTTTGTACATCCCTGTTTCAAGCAATGTCTTCAACCTAGCATTTTCATCAGCAATTGCAGTGGCATCCTCAGCAGGGGGGTTAGTTACCACATCAACAGTTGAAGATATTGCAACAGTGGCAGCAGCAGAACATTCAGCAACAGAAGTAGCGTTATCACGCTCAAGGCATTTAAGACATGGTGGTTCAAATCCTTCCTAAGCAGGACTGATCTGTTCAGCGCGAAGTGACTCATTTTCCTTTTGAAGATCTTCATGAACCGCTCTCAATTTCTCAAGTTTTTGCTTCCTTTGAAGATAATCATAGGAAAGCTTTTCATGAGTTGTTGAGAGCGTTTCATGACAACTTTCAAGTTCCCCATACTTAACATGAAGATTTTTTATGTCTTCAATTAAGGATTGAGATCGAGTCATTTCAGCGTCTAGCAGGCCATCGCTTTTGTCTAACAGTTTTTGAATATGTTCCATAGCTTTCTGTTGTTCAGTTGCAATTTTAGCAAGTGTTTTGTAGCTGGGTGGGTTTGGAACCACAATCAAAGTCATCTTCACTGGATGTTTGATAGTGAGCATTGCGTGAGTTTACCTTGGCACCGCGTGCCATGAAGCAATAGGTGGGAGCGGAGTTGTCCTTATCATTAGCATCGACATCGGTGACGAAGTCATTGTCTTCAGTGTTGAAGATGGACTTGGCAACATAGGCTGTAGCCAGACTTGCAACGCTAGAGTCGGACTCCTCCTCAGACTCCACCTCCGCCTCCTCAGAAGCAGACTCCACCTCTGAATCCATTTCCTTGCCAACAAACGCACGAGCCTTGCCAGATGAGCTCTTCTTGTGTGATGAAGACTTTTAGGAAGACTTGGAAGAAGGCTTTGAGTATTTCTTCTTCTTGTCGTCAGAATTATATTCCTTGCTCTTCTTCTTGTTGTTGTTCTCATTGTCCCACTGCGAACACTCAGAGATGTAGTGACCAGGTTTCTTGCACTTGTGGCATGTTCTCTTCTTGTAGTCATGAGTAGAAGCTTCATCATTCCTTGAGCTGGATCGTGAAGACTTTCTGAAGCCTTTCTTCTTGGTGAATTTCTGGAAGTTCTTCACAAGCATAGCAAGCTCCTTTCCAATGTCTTCAGGATCATCAAAACTGCAGTCACATTCTTCTTCAGATGAGGAAACAGGTTTTGCCTTCAAGGCGCGAGTTCGGCCATAGTTGGGACCGCAGATATGATCTCTTTTCTCAGAAAGCTGAAACTCATGTGTGTTGAGCCTTTCAAGTATGTCCGACGGATCGAGTGTCTTGAAGTCAGGGCGTTCTTGAATCATCAGGGCTAGAGTGCCAAACGAGCTATCAAGTGATCTCAGGAGTGTCCTGACGATTTCATGCTTGGTGATCTCAGTAGCACCGAGAGCTTGAAGCTCATTTGTGATGTCAGTGAGGCGATCAAACGTGAGCTAAACATTCTCATTGTCGTTTCTCTTGAAGCGGTTGAAGAGGTTGCGAAGGACACTGATCCTTTGATCTCTCTGGGTTGAGACACCTTCTTTGACCTTGGAGAGCCAGTCCCGGACTAGCTTCGATGTTTCCAAAGCACTCACACGGCCATACTGTCCTTTGGTCAGATGACCACAGATGATGTTTTTGGCAGTAGAATCTAGTTGAATGAACTTCTTGACATCAGCAGGGGTGACACCTTCACCAGTCTTGGGAACGCCATTCTTAACGACATACCAGAGGTCGACATCAATGGCTTCAAGATGCATACGCATCTTATTCTTCCAGTAGGGATATTCAGTTCCATCGAAGAGGGGCACGCAGCGGAGACTTTGATTATCCCTGCAGTCGACATAGCTAAAACTCCAGGTGGTTAAACCGAATCACACAGAACAAGGGAGTACCTTGCTCTGATACCGATTGAAAGTGCTAGTTATCGACTAGAGGGGGGTGAATAGGAGATTTTTATGCAAGTCTTCAAAACATGGAAGTTTCGAATACAAACGATAGAAATGAACCTATAAACATGCAGCGGAAGGTAGACTACACTAGGCAAGCCATAGGCAAGTATTCAATGAAGTGAGAGCACGAAGACTAATAGCACCTAGGCAGTACGGATCAGGATGGAAGATAGTATGAAGCCAATCAGAACAAATAGTCACACAGTGAAGATAAACAGATAATGCAAACAGATAATGACTTCACAAGTACCAACTGTAAATAAAGAGAAGGGATGGATAGAACCAGTTGCTTGTTGAAGACAATGATTTGTTGGACCAGTTCCAGTTGCTGTGACAACTGTACGTCTGGTTAGGGAGGCTGAGATTTAACTCAGAAGACCGTGTCTTCACCTTATTCCCCTTGAGCTAAGGACACATAGTCCTCGCCCAATCACTCAGGTAAGTCTTCAAGGTAGACTTCCAAACCTTCACAGACTTCGTTCACCGATGATCCACAATGACTCTTGGATGCTCAGAACGCGACGCCTAACCGACTGGAGGATTCACAGTCCTCAAGTGTAACAAGTCTTCAGATCACATAGACAGGAAAACTTCAGTGATGCCTAACACTATTTGGCTCTGGGTGTTTAGGGCTTTGTCCTCGCAAGGATTTCTCTCTCAAAGGCTTTGAGGTGGGTTGCTCTCAAACAACAAAAGTCGTGCACTAACTCTGAGCAGCCACCAATTTATAGTGTAGGGGGTGGGCTATTTATAGCCACTAGGCAACCCGACCTGATTTGTCCTAAATGACCCTAGGTCACTAAGGAACTGACACGTGTTCCAACTGTCAGATTTCAAACACACGGGGCAGCTTAAGTTGGGCTACAAGTAAAGCTGACTTATCTAGCTCTGGATAAGATTTGCTCTCATTGTCTTTGCTCGAAGACTTAGGATTTGGTTGAGCATCACTTTAGTCATTCTGACTATGTTCACTTGGACCCCACTTAACAGTATGGTGATTCCTATGACTCAACAAAGAAGAAAAGGAAACAACGAAACAACTAAGTCTTCGCACTCCATAGTCTTCACACGATGTCTTCTCTTGTCATAGTCTTCAATGTAAATATCTTCACATAACACCTTTGTCTTCAATGTATTCATACATTTTTAGGGGCCATCTCCGGTAGGTAAACCGAATCAATGAGGGACTACTACATGTGTTATCCTGCAATTCTCACAAACACATTAGTTCCTCAACTAGGTTTGTCGTCAATACTCCAAAACCAACTAGGGGTGGCACTAGATGCACTTACAGGTTCATTCAACTGGACTCGACTGCCAAGAACATCATTTGTGGTCATCTGACCAAAGGACAATATGGTCGTGTGAGTGCTCTGGAAACTGCGAAGATAGTCTGGAACTGGCTCTCTAAGGTGAACGAAGGCATCTCAACCTAGAGAGACTCAAGGATCAGTGTTCTTCGCAACCTTTTCAACCGCTTCAAGAGAGATGACAATGAGAATGTCTAGATCACATTTGATCACCTCACTGATATCACAAATGAGCTTTGCACACTCGGCGCCACTGATATCACCAAGCACGAAATCATCAAGACACTCTGAGATCACTTGATAGCTCATTCGACACCTTGGCCCTGATGATTCAAGAACGCCCTAACTTCGAGACTCTCGATCCATCTGACATACCTGAGAGGCTCAACACACATGAGTTCGAGCAAGCTGAGAAAAGAGACATCTATGGTCCCAACTATGGCCGAACTCGCGCTTTGAAGGCAAAAGTTGTTTCCTCATCTGAAGAAGAATCTGACTGCAGTTCTGAGGACCCTGAAGACATTGGTAAGGATCTTTCTATGCTTGTGAAGAAGTTCCACAGGTTCACCAAGAAGAAAGACTTCAGAAAGTCCTCAAGATCCAACTCAAGAAACGATGAAGCTTCCTCACGTGACTACAAGAAGAGAACATGCCACAAGTGCAAGAAACCTGGTCACTACATCTCTGAGTGTCCTTAGTGGGATAATGAGACCAAGAAGAAGAAGAAGAGAAGGAATATGATTCTGATGACAAGAAGAATAGGAAATCCTCAAAGTCTTCTTCCAAGTCTTCGTCGAGGTCTTCATCACACGGGAAGAGCTCATCCAGCAAGGCTCGTGCGTTTGTCGGCAATGAGATGGATTCAGAGGAGGAGTCTGCATCTGAGGAGGCAGAGGTGGAGTCTGAAGAGGAATCTGATTCAGGCGTGGCAAGCTTGGCTCTAGCTTCAGCGTATGTCGCCAAGTCCATCTTCGACACTGAAGACAATGGCTTCGTCACCAACACTAATGCTAATGATGAGGATGACTCTGCTCCTACCTACTGCTTCATGGCACGTGGTGCCAAGGTAAACTCACGCGATGCTTACTTTCAAACTTCAAGTGAATATGATTCTGAATGTGAATCTAAACCTAGCTACAAAACACTTGCTAAAATTGCAACAGAACAACAAAATGCTATGGAACATATTCAAAAGTTGCTAGACAAAAGCGATGACCTGTGGACACGGAAATGACTCGAACTTAGTCCTTAATTGAAGACATTAAAAGTCTTCATGTTAAGTACGAGGAACTTGAAAGTCGTCATGAAACGCTCTCAACTACTCATGAAAAGCTCTCCTATGATTATCTTAAAAGGAAGCAAGATCTTGAGAACTTGAGATCAGCTCATGAAGATCTTCAAAAGGAGAACGAGTCACTCCGCGCTCAACAGATAAGTTCCGCTCAGGAAGACTTTGAGCCACCATGTTTAAAATGTCTTGAGCGTGATAATGCTACTTCTGTTGCTGGATGTTCTACTGCTACTACTGTTGCTATGTCTTCAACTACTGATGTGGAAACTAACCCCTCTTCTGAGGATAATACTACTATTTCTGATGAGAATGCAGGTTGAAGACATTGCTTGAAACAGGGATGTACAGAAGCCCCAAAGGGCATCAGACACTGTGTGATGTCCTCAAGAAACAGATTCTGAACCGAAACCCTAGGAAAGAGGGTGTTGGGTTCAAGAGGAAAATGAATGTTGATGGTTCCTATTGGAAGCCTGAGCAGTACCCCAAAACCACATGGGTCGTTGCAAAGGGACCTTCAGTGGATCCATCTGCCTTATCTGGCTTCACTTGTGCTAACCCTATTATCATTGACGAATCCTTTGATGCAAACTATAAATTGTTTAAGAATCAGAATGATGAAGTGTTTGCCAAGTATATTGGTACTAACTGCAGGAATGGACCCCCTTTGAAGAAGATCTGGGTGCCCAAGAGTTGTCTTGAAAATCTTCAGATGAATGTCATCATGACACCACCTGGGAAGAAGACAAACCCTAGACCAAAGGCTTCTTACAGACAAAGGACTCACCAGAGTCACCCTAATGCCAATGTTTTGTAGGGAAACCATACTCAGACTTATGAATATGAGCGTGTTTCATCAAACCGCTATGTTCATAAGACCAAGAACTATTCTGCGTATTCTTATGAGTATTATTCTCCTCCTGCAAGGCTATTTGCTAGGGCTACAAAGCCAAAGTTCTCAGATGCTGCACTTAGACTCATTGCTTCTAAGCCAACCCTGAAGATGTGGGTGGTTAAGAAGAATTAACTCTCTTTTGCAGGGAAAGGTCTCCAACCGAAAATCAAAGGTGTCTGATGCTTATGCTGGGGACCTAAAACATCTTGTGGGGCGCAAGATAAAATGCCCAAATTGTCTTACTATGTATTTTGTTCCTGGATTCCTTGACAATCATCCCATCTGGCCCAACCAGGATCTGAACTTTGATAATATGCTTGTTCGTCAAATGTTTATGCTTCACATTTCCCTTGGTGAAGCCTATCCCCCTAACTGCACTGTAGGGTATGATACCAAAGGCTTCTGAGTGGATTATGGACAGTGGATGCACTAACCACATGACTGGTGATTGAAGTCTTCTCATGGACTCAACCTTATGTCCATCTGACAAGAGTCACATCACATTTGCTGACCCTAGTAAAAGCAAGGTATTGGGTCTAGGTAGAGTTGCAATCTCAAAGGATCACCACATGGATAAAGTGATGCTTGTTGAATCCCTAGGTTTCAACTTAATGTATGTCTCAATGCTTTGTGACTTGAACATGATTGTGATATTTGGAAAATATCGTTGCCTTGTTCTAATGGAATCTGACTGTCTCTAGTCTTTGAAGGGTACCGAAAAGGTGATCTGTACATGGTAGATTTCTCAGCAGGACCATAGTTGGCCGTATGTCTTCTAGCAAAAGCTTTAGAGTGCTGGCTCTAGCATCGCAGGCTAGGGCATGCTGGCATGAGGAACTTGTACACTCTCGTGAAGAAGAAGCATGTTGTAGGCATCGAGGGCGTCAAGTTCAAAAAGCATCATCTGTGTGGTCCCTGCGAAGCTGGGAAGATGACTAGGGCCAAGCATCCTTCGAAGACAATCATGATGACATCACGTCCCTTTGAGCTGCTTCACATGGACCTATTCAGCCCTACTCATTACTCCACCCTTACTACCACTGCTTATCTCTATGGTTTCGTCATTGTTGATGATTACTCTAGATATACCTGGGTGCATATAATTCTCTACAAGATTGAAGTGCAGGATATCTTTAGACGATTTGCCAATCGTGCCATGACGAACTATGGCATCAAGATCAAGCACATCAGAAGTGACAATGGCACAGAGTTCAAGAACATCGGCCTCGACACCTATCTTGATACATTGGGCATCACTCATGAGTTCTCTGCTCCATACACACCTCAGCAGAATGGCATTGTGGAGCACAAGAACAGACACTCATTGAGATGGCTCGGACGATGCTTGATGAGTACAAGACTCTAAGGAAGTTCTGGCCTGAAGCTATTGATACTGGATGCCATGTCATCAACCATGTCTATCTTCACAAGCTTCTAAAGAAGACATCATATGAGCTATTGACTGGTAAGAAGCCAAACGTAAGCTACTTCAGAGTATTTGGTGCTAGGTGCTGGATCAAAGATCCGCATCACACTTCAAAATTTGCACCGAAAGCACATGAAGGTTTTATGCATGGTTATGGAAAGGATTCGCACTCCTACAGAGTCTTCAACCTCTTTCACTATAAAGTGGTTGAAACTATGGATGTGTGGTTCGATGAAACTAACGGCTCGCAAAGAGAGCACCTGCCAAATGTGCTAGATGTAGTTTCACCAAGTGAATCCATCAAGCTTATGGGGACTGGAGAAATCATACCTTCAGAGGCACAGGCTGAAGAGGAACTTATCATTTCTGCTCCAAATCAACTTGAAGACTCTGCTCAGCCTGAAGCCAATGCTGAAGATGAAGACAATGATCAGGAAGGGTAAATCTTCATCCAGTTCATCCTCGTGTTGCAAATGAAGTACAGATTGAGAAGATAATTGATAGCATCAATGCACCTGGTCCACTCACTCGTTCAAGAGCAACACAGCTAGCAAATCTCTATGGGTACTTTGCATTTGTCTCTATATCTGAACCCAAGAAAGTTGCTGAAGCCTTCATGGAACCTGAGTGGATTCAAGCTATGCAAGAAGAGCTTCAACAGTTCGAGCTAAACAATGTATGGGAACTGGTCAAGCGTCCTGATCCTCGCAAGCACAATATCATAGGCACCAAATGGATCTATTGCAACAAACAAGATGAGCATGGTCAAGTTGTCAGAAACAAGGCTCGTCTCGGGCTCAAGGATACACTCAAGTTGAAGGGATTGACTTTGATGAAATGTTTGCTCCGGTGGCTAGGCTTGAAGCCATTCGCATTCTGCTAGCCTATGCCAACCATCACAACATCCTCCTGTATCAAATGGATGTGAAGAGTGCCTTTCTCAATGGCAAGATTGAAGAAGAAGTGTATGTTGCACAACCACCTTTGAAGATCCAAAACATCCTGATATGGTTTATAAGCTCAACAAGGCACTGTATGGCCTCAAACAAGCCCCTCGTGCTTGGTATGACACACTCAAAGACTTCCTAAAGAGCAAAGGCTTCAAACCTGGTTCCATGGATCCCACTCTCTTCACGAAGACATACAATGGTGAACTGTTTGTGTGTCAGATCTATGTGGATGACATTATGTTCGGCTGCACTGATAAAAGATAGAGTGATGAGTTTGGACACATGATGTAAGATCAATATCAGATGTCCATGATGAGTGAGCTGAAGTTCTTCCTTGGTCTTCAAATCCGTCAGCAATGCAACGACATCTTCATATCTCAAGAGAAATACCTCAAAGATTGCCTGAAGAAGTTTGGAATGCAAGACTGCAAAGATACACGACGCCCATGCCAACCAAAAGTCATCTGGGCCCCGACGATAATGGTAAAGAGTTCGATCAAAAGGTATACCGCTCCATGATTGGTTCTTTACTCTATTTATGTGCATCTAGGCCAGATATCACGCTTAGCGTTTGCATGTGTGCCTAATTCCAAGCGGCACCAAAGGAGTCACATCACCTAGCTGTGAAGTGAACTCTTCGATATTGGGCTTACATCCCAACACTAGGATTATGGTATCTGTCGGTGTCAAAACCGGCAGATCTCGGGGTAGGGGGTCCCGAGCTGTGGATTCTCGGATCAATGGTAACAGGAATGAAGGAGACGATGTTTTACCTAGGTTCGGGCCCTCTTGATGGAGGTAAAACCCTACGTCATGCTCTTGTTTATATTGATGGAGTATCAAGTACAGAGTTGATCTACCTCGAGATCATATGTTGTGGTCTAAAACCTGAGGGTATGATGAATATTGTCATAATAATCTAGCGACTAGCCTGGCCTTGGCTTATATAATGTACTGGAGGCCTAGGATAACAAGAGTCCTAGTTGAATACGTTGGTGGAGAGGAGTCCTTGTCTTGATCATCAAGTCTTGTGGAATCTTCCTCGTGTGCGGCATGGGCTGCCCGAAGTGGCCCATGAGTGAACCGCCATGGGGGTCCTCGGCCTGATCCAGCTGGTCGAGAGACGATGTGGTAAGTACCCCCTAGTCCAGGACACCGTCAGTAGCCCCATGAACTGGTCTTCAAGTAGGGGACGCTCCTCGATTCTTCCGAACTGTTCTTCATCTTTGGTAGTCGGTCTTGAAAACTGGTTCAACAAATCTTCTTATCTTCGATCTTGAGGATCGCCAAAGTAAATCCAAAGAGTTTACACATCGGGTATCCTGAGGAGCCCCTTTAAGTTATCAGCTGTTATCAATGCCTTGTTATTTGTACGCCCACCTCGGGTTTGAAGTGTTTCCCATGCGGCGGTGTCCTCTCACGTCCGAGCTCCAACGCCGGACAGCATTTTAGGTATCTTTTGCAGCCGAGCACCAACGTCGGACCGCTTCCGAGCTTCAACGCCGAAATGTATCGGAGCTCCAATGCTGGACTGTATCTAAGGTGTCATAGATTACCTTGGTATTGAAAAAGTTTTAGCCAAGCTTAATGCCGGAAATGCCCTCTAAGGAGCCAGCCACTTGCATCCGAGCTATATGTCGAACTGCTTCCGAGGTGGCTCAGCACCTCGGTCATGGGCTGATTGTTTGCAGATTTTATTTCTGATGCGTATAAATTTATTTGCTGAAGAGATGTATGGCCAGTAGCCCTCAAGGTGTCTATCGGACTAATATCCGAGATGCATCTGAAGGAAAATATGAAACCGTCGATCCTAGTAGCTTCTGAGACTCGGGTCGTGAAATCGGCCTGAGGATCAACTCCTAGCTCGATAGCATACATAGGAATAGAAATGCAGTGTAATATATTAGAGGTAATAGTGATTGGCGGACGGGCCCTTGAGAACGGGTTTTGAGAAGTCATCGTAATATATTAGCTTGATGCCGGATAAGTCCCAGATGGTACTTATTGTTGTCCGAAGACGCGTTTGCCCATAGTTCGGTCCAGCCGAACACTGAGCACTTTGAATTTTCTGCATTGAATAGGCAATGCAGTAGCCCCCGAGACACTAGTCGGGTGGCAACACCAGATCAGGGGATCGATATGCCCCTTTTAATATTAGTGAATGATAAGCCCGAAGCCCAGTAGCCCTCGAGCCTTAATGTGGGCACGGGTGGCTGAATTAAGGATCGATATCCAGAGTAAAATCACAAATTATGTGTAATGACTCTACATATCCAAGTACTTTACATCATTAATGCTCGGATCCGCATTGTACAAAACTTTGTTGACCGACCATCGGCTTCAACCTCCTCGGCTAGAAGCTGGGGAGTGTTTGTCCTACTTTATGAAGCTGTTATAAGGGCAAAGATTTATGGAAAACAAGGCAATCCGGCCATACGGTTTTACAAACAACGATATGCAGAGAGATATGAAACATCTTCCAAAGAAAATAATCCCGCTATCGGTTCCTTTCTTTGGGTTTTCATGTTGATCATGATCATGAAACCTCACCTCCAATCAATGTGGGAGGAAAATATTGAGGATTTAGTTCGGGGAAAGTTCCCGAACTCTATGGTATTAATGAACCAAAATTTTCACTTCCGTCGTTGCCGACCAATTATATCCTTTAAGCTCGCTAGCTTTCGGCTTCACCCAGTCTGAGGTACTAACTCGGATGACCCGGTAGTAACAATCACAGAGGTGCTCCCTTTACAGCCTAGCCGATCAATCGGGGACGTAGGGGTAAGAACAGGAGCCAGGCAACCCAGCTTGGCCAAAATCTTAAATCAAATTGATGCATATTTGTGGCTTTATAACAATGATTATGGAAGGTAGCCCTCGTATATAAAATACAAACACTGATGATATATTTATTTTGACTCCGTTGTGACCGTTTATCACTTGAAAGTGGCCCATCGTCGGCTTCCACCCCCTTGTAAATGCTACGCAGGGTGTTTCCGCAATAACAAGACAACCCTTAGCCGACGTCTCGGTGCCCGAAGGTGGTTGTGTTAGCAGAAACGAGGCAATCAGATATGCGGGCTTTATAACTTTCACTTAGTCATAGGAGCTTTAAACTGGGGAAGCTAGCTACGAGCCCCCGGTTAGTGTTCGGCACCGACCGAAGTCTAGCCATTATCACTTCGGCCAATGTTATGAAAGGCCCATCGTTTAACATGGGGTAATCGGTATCGATCTATAGTTTGATACCGTCATCGGATCGCTGACTAGTTTACGCCCATTGTGACAGTCAGTTTTCGGCTTTCTCCACTGAGGTGCTTAACCATTCGAGCTAGAAGCACAATCGCAGTGGTTCTCCCTTTGCACACCTAGCCGAACAAAGCGGAACGTAGGAGGCAAGCACAGGAGACGGGCAACCCAACTATTGACCAAAGACACAATTCAAAACCGATGCATATATAGCAATATCCGAGAATTTTTGTGCCGAATCTCTAAAGGTGTCTAGCGCTGCACTACGAGACTTATGCTGGAAACAAACAAATAGTTTAAAAGTGCCATAGGCTTGAAAAACCAAAAAACTTCAGTAAAAACTTTACGCCCGAACTAAATCAAGTCATTTGGTGCGAATCCGAAAATTGGTCTTACTTTTGTGCTTCTCTCATGCATTAATATGACACATCCGATCTCAAGACTTCAAGCGGGTCAGCCTACGGCTGCAACCTCCTATCCCGAAGGCAGAGTACTGTTCGTTAGACCAGTTTAGCGAACTAAACTCGAGCAGTCACTAGAGAGAAAATGGGCTATCCGGCTATTGACCACATACTCGCGTCGAAAAAGGAGTGATAGAAAAATATTTTGCAATGACTAGGAAGAAAACACATTTACTATAAAACGGCTCATATAAATTTAAGAGCCCCAGTAAACTTGGGTAAAAGAATTTTATGTAGAATGATTGTATGTACCGAAGTACTGATATCATATATGTGTTCACCCAAACTTCTAAATGCGTCTTAACCGACCGTCGGCTTCTCCCTCTTCGGTCAAGGGCAAAGTGTTATGTACTCCACCTGTCGAGAATATCGACAGTGCTTCCGATAACCAGGCAATCAGGCCATAAGGCTGTAACAGACAAAGCGCGCTCAGGGAACTTATGCTATATTACTGAAGAAGTGTAAGAAGCATCTTCGAAGAAAATAGTACCCCCATCGATACCTTTCTTCGGTTGCTCATTGTTACTATGAGACTTGTGCAATAGATTTTTGTACTCATGAGTTCCGTTGTGTGTTGACCATGATTGAAAACAATAAGAGCGCTAGCTTTCCGCTTCACCTAGTCTAAGGTCCGAGCTCGGATGACCCGATCGTGACAATCGCAGAGGTGCTCCCTTTACTCCCTAGCCAAACAATCGGGAACATAGGGGTAAACACATGAGCAAGGAAACCCAGCTTGCGGAACACTGAAGTCAACATGGTGCATATTGTGGCGTAATACACGAACAAGGAACGAAGCCATACAAGTATAATCATATGCAAGAGGAAAGACTTCATAAAGGAGGCCCCCAAGTAAACGAGGTTTTGAATTTGTGTGTCACAAACAAAGTTTTGACAAGCAAGTTTTTCACAAACAACTTTTTGCCAAAAAGTATAATGCTTGGTCGAACCGAACAAATTGAAAACTAAAAGTTTTTGAGCATGAAAGCGACTTAGCTGGTTAATGTGCTCGGTATTGATGACGCGGTCCGAGCTTACGGCGGGATGAGCTCCCAGCCCCCAAGCGGGTCCCGAGGTGGCAGAGCAAAGAGCTCGACGCTCCGAAGTGGCGACATAGCACGGCTGATGCAGGCCGGCAGTGTGACGCCAAAGTACCCGGCGTGGGTTAATGAAGTGATGCCGAAGCCCCCGGTCCAGCCGACATGATGTGGCGCCGAGGTGACAGCGCTGCCCAATCCGGATCATTTACCTGCGCACAGAAGATAGTGCAAGCCGAAGATAATAGTAATAACAATAATATTTTTTTAAAAAGGATGCATGATTAATAATTTATGCAAAATGAGTAATAAAAGAAATATGGCCTGTGTGCCGAACACTCGATGATGCAGAGCTCCCTCAGCGATGCCGAAGTCCCGAGGCAACCGAACATGTCAGTATGGCAATTCGACCAACAAGGTGATCACGCGAGCTGATTTAGGCCGATTGGGACGATGACGTCGGCTTGCCGAAGTGACTCCGTGACGTGGTGATAACCCACAAGTATAGGGGATCAATTGTAGCCTCTTTCGATAAGTAAGAGTGTCGAACCCAACGAGGAGCTAAAGGTAGAACAAATATTCCCTCAAGTTCTATCGACCACCGATACAACTCTACGCACGCTTAACGTTTGCTTTACCTAGAACAAGTATGAAACTAGAAGTACTTTGTAGGTGTTTTTGGATAGGTTTGCAAGATAATAAAGAGCGCATAAATAAAAGCTAGGGGCTGTTTAGATAAAGACACAACTAAGTTAGTTTTAGTAGAGAGCCTTTTGTCACGAGAAAGTTATTTGTCCCTAGGCAATCGATAACTAGACCGGTAATCATTATTGCAATTTTATTTGAGGGAGAGGCATAAGCTAACATACTTTCTCTTCTTGGATCGTATGCACTTATGATTGGAACTCTAGCAAGCATCCGCAACTACTAAAGATCATTAAGGTAAAACACAACCATAGCATTATAAGGCATCAAGTCCTCTTTATTCCCATACGCAAACAACCTACTTACTCGGGTATGTGTTTCTATCACTCACGCAACCCACCATAAGCAAATCATGAACATATTGCAAACCCTACAGCGGGGATCCCTCACGCTTGTGCGACACGGAGAGCACCATAGGACAGCACCAATAATAAAACATGCAACTCAAACCAATCACGATCATCAATTAACCCATAGGACAAAACGGATCTACTGAAACATCATAGGATAGCCATACATCATTGGGAAATAATATAAAGCATTGAGAACCATGTTTAAGTAGAGATTACAGTGGGTAAAAGAGGGGTTACACCGCTGCATAGAGGGGGGAAGACTTGGTGATGATGGCGGTGAAGTTGTTGGTGTAGATTGTGTAAGTGCATCTAGTGCCACCCCTAGTTGGTTTTGGAGTATTGACGACAAACCTGGTTGAGGGACTAATGTGTTTGTGAGAATTGCAGGATAACATAGGTATAAGTCCCTCATTGATTCGGTTTTCCTACCGGAGATGACCCCTAAAAATGTATGAAGACATTGAAGTCAAAGGTGGGATGTGAAGACATTCACATTGAAGACTATGACAAGAGAAGACAACGTGTGAAGACTATGGAGCCTGAAGACTTAGTTGTTTCGTCTTTCTTTTTCTTCTTTGTTGAGTCATAGGAACCACCGTACTGTTAAGTGGGGTCCAAGTGAACCAGTCAGAATGACAGAAGTGGTGCTTAACCAAAATCCTATGTCTTCGAGCGAAGACAATGAGAGCAAATCTTATCAAGAGCTGGGTAAGTCAGCTTTGCTTGTAGCTCAAGTAAAGTTGTTGTGTGTGTTTGAAATCTGACCGTTGGAACACGTGTCAGTTCCTTAGTGACCCAGGGTCATTTCGGACAAATCAGGTCGAGTTGCCTAGTGGCTATAAATAGCCCACCCCCTACAACCATAAACGGTTGGCTGCTCAAAGTTAGTGCACAGCTTTTGTCGTTTGAGAGCAACCCACCTCAAAGCCTTTGAGAGAGAATTCCTTGCGAGGATAAAGCCCTAAACACCCAGAGCCAAAGAGTGTTAGGAATCACTTAAGTCTTCCTGTCTGTGTGATCTGAAGACTTATTACACTTGAGGACTGTGAATCCTCCAGTCGGTTAGGCGTCGCGTTCTGAGCATCCAAGAGTCATTGTGGATCGCCGGTGAACGAAGTCTGTGAAGGTTTGGAAGTCTACCTTGAATACTTACCAGAGTGATTGGGCGAGGACTGGGTGTCCTTAGCTCAAGGGGAATAAGGTGAAGACGTGGTCTTCTGAGTTGAATCTCAGCCTCCCTAACCAGACGTACAGTTGTCACATCAACTGGAACTGGTCCAACAAATCATTGTCTTCAACAAGTCACTGGTTTCATCCTTCCCATCCCTTTACTTACTGTTGGTCCTGGTGAAGTCATTGTATGGTTGCATTATCTTTTGTCTTCACTAAGTGACTGCTTATTCTGATTGGCTTCACACTATCTTCCTACCTGATCTATACTGCCCAGTTGCTATTAGTCAGTGTGCTTTCACTTCATTGAATACTTGACTATGGCTTGCTTAGTGTAGTCTACCTTCCGCTGCATGGTAATAGGTTTATTTCTATCGTTTGTCTTTGAAACTTCCATGTTTTGAAGACTTTCATAAAAATCGCCTATTCACCCCCCCCCCTCTAGTCGATCACTAGCACTTTCAGATTGCGGTGATGATGATGGCCCCAGCGGCGTTCCAGTGCCACCGGAAGAGAGGGGGAGGGAGCCCCCTTCTTGTTCTTCTTCTTCCTTGACCTTCCCCCTAGATGGGATAAGGGTTTCCCCTCTGGTCCATAGCCTCCATGGCGGCGGAGGGGCGAGAGCCCCTCCGAGATTAGATCTGTCTCTCTGTCTCTCTCTATTTCTGCGTTCCCTGATTCTGCCCTTTCACCGTTTCTTAAATTCCCGGAGATCCATAAATCCGATTGGGCTGAATTTTGGACACAATTTTTATACGGATATTAGCTTTCTTGCGGCAAAAGAAGGGCATCAACCGCCTTACGGGGTGGCCACGAGGTCCCAGGGTGCGCCTGACCCCCTAGGGCGTGCCCCCTACCTCGTGGCCCCCTCGGGCATCGTCTCGTGTTGATTCTTCTTCCCAAAAATCACATATATTCCAAAAAAAATCTCCATCAGTTTTTATCCCGTTTGGACTCTGTTTGATATGGATTTTCTGCGAAACAAAAAACATGCAACAAACAGGAACTGGCACTGGGCACTGGACCAATATGTTAGTCCCAGAAAAAGTAAAAAAGTTGCCAAAAGTATATGAAAGATGTAGAATATTGGCATGGAACAATCAAAAATTATAGATACGATGGAGACGTATCAGCATCCCCAGGCTTAATTCCTGCTCGTCCTCGAGTAGGTAAATGATAAAAAAGATAATTTTTGATGTGGAATGCTACCTAGCATAACCTTGATCATGTAATCTAATCATGGCATGAATATTAAGACACGAGTTATTCAAAGCAATAGTATATCATTTGACATTAAGACAATAATACTTCAAGCATACTAATAAAGCAAGCATGTATTTTCAAAATAACATGGCCAAAGAAAGTTATCCCTGCAAAATCATATGGTCTGGATATGCTCCATCTTCACCACACAAAGCATTCAAATCATGCACAACCCCAATGACAAGCCAAGCAATTGTTTCATACTTTTGATATTCTCAAACCTTTTCAACTTCCACGCAATACATGAGCGTGAGCCATGGATATAGCACTATAGGTGTAATAGAATATGATGGTGGAGGTTGTGTGGAGAAGACAAAAAGGGACAAAGTCTCACATCAACGTGGCTAATCAACGGGCTATGGAGATGCCCATCAATTGACGTCAATGCGAGGAGTAGGGATTGACATGCAACGGATGCACTACGAGCTATAAGTGTATGAAATCTCAAACTGGAAACTAAGTGGGTGTGCATCCAACTTGCTTGCTCATGAAGACCTCAGACATTTGAGGAACCCATCATCGGAATATACAAGCCAAGTTCTATAATGAAAATTCCCACTAGTATATGAAAGTGATAACTCAAGAGACTCTCTATATGAAGAACATGGTGCTATTCTGAAGCACAAGTGTGGTAAAAGGATAGTAACATTGTCCCTTCTCTCTTTTCTCTTTTTTTTTATTTTTTTCTCATTTTTTCTTTTTTTTGTAGGCTTCTTTGGCCTCTCTCTGTTTTTCGGGGGCTTCTTTGGCCACTTTTATTTTGATAACCTCACATGGGACAATGTTCTAATAATGATGATCATCACACTTTTATTTACTTACAACTCAATATTACAACTCGATACTAGAACACAGATATGACTCTATATGAATGCCTCCGGCGGTGTACCGGGATGTGCAATGATCTAGCGTAGTAATGACATCAAAAAATGGACAAGCCATGAAAACATCATGCTACCTATCTTACGATCATGCAAAGCAATATGACAATAAATGCTCAAGTCATGTATATGATGATGATGGAAGCTGCATGGCAATATATCTCGGAATGGCTATGGAAATGCCATAATAGGTAGGTATGGTGGCTGTTTTGAGGAAGATATAAGGAGGCTTATGTGTGGTATAGCGTATCATATCACGGGGTTTGGATCTGTCTCTCTGTCTCTCTCTGTTTATGCGTTCCCTGATTCTGCCCTTTCACCGTTTCTTAAATTCCCGAAGATCTGTAACTCTAATTGGGCTGAATTTTGGACACGATTTTTATCCAGATATTAATTTTCTTGCGGCGAAAGAAGGGCATCAACCGCCTTATGAGGTGTCCACGAGGGCCCAGGGCGCGCCTGACCCCCTAGGGCGTGCCCCCTACCTCGTGGCCCCCTCAGGCATCGTCTCACGTTGATTCTTCTTCCCCAAAATCACATATATTCCAAAAAAATCTTCGTCAGTTTTTATCCCGTTTGGACTCCATTTGATATGGATTTTTTGCGAAACAAAAAACATGCAACAAACAGGAACTAGCACTGGGCACTGGATCAATATGTTAGTCCCAAAAATAGTATAAAAAGTTGCCAAAAGTATATGAAAGATGTAGAATATTGGCATGGAACAATAAAAAATTATAGATACGACGGAGACGTATCAAGCAGTCGAAGTCAATTACCTACACATGTAAAATAGTGTAGTCCAACAATAATAAAATAAAAATATAAAAATCCTCGCATAATTAATTTACACAAAATAATTTATTTAAAGATATGTGGCCTGGCGCCAAAGTCAATGTCGATGCAGGGCGTCGGCGTGATGCGGTAAAGGCGTGGCAAAGCCGAACCACCACACGACCGTCGTTAATGCGGCCACCATTTGATAGACATGTGTACAGATGATGGAACAAACCAGAGTAATAATTCCTCGGGAAAAATAAACCCAAACAAGCAAAAATTACTAGGATTAATAGCACCTGGTTTATTTGTTGTAGCAATCCGAAGAAAGGTGACTCCCAAAATTGGGACTCGATCCGCACACCCATTACTTGATGGGCGATAAAGCGACAGCATGGCGACGCTGGCAAAGGTTGGCTCGCCGAGGCAAAGCCCTCGGTCCAGCTAACGTGACGAAGCTGGTCGGCTGGTGACGCCGGAGTAACCGGAGTATGTTGATGAAGAAAGAGCAAAGTCCCCGATCCAGCCGAGGTGTCGAAGCCTCCATGTCAGCCGATGAGTCAAAGCAGGTCGGCTGGTGACGCCGAAGTCATCGGAGTAGGTTTGATGAAGATATGATGAAGCCCCTGGTCCAGCCGAGGTGACGGAGCGGGTCGGTAAGGTGACGTTGCAGCTGTCGTGTCAGCCGAGGTGTTGAAGCAGTTCGGCGTGATGGACATCGGCTTAAAGAAGCAACAGTGCGACCATGCCGACGCAGGTCGTAACTTGTGACGCGGTCAATGCCGGCTTGATAAAGTGACCATGCGGCGATGTCGGTGTGCCCGCTCCGTGTGATCTGTAGGGTGGCGATGTTGGTGATTATCCTTTGCGATTCCGAATTCTTTGTTCGGCTCGTCGAGATGATGATCCGAAGAAGTTGAGCTTGGCTCAACAAAGCGACGACGTGTCTAGTGCAGGTCGGTAGCCGTGAAGCAATATTGCCGGACTGGTTTGACACCAGCATGACGGTGAAGATTACCTCCGAAAAGGAGCAAAATTCGTGAGCATGTGTTCGTAAACGAAACATAATACCCTAGAAATAGATTCTTCCAAAAAGGTTGTCCAATATCTCGTTCATGAAGAGAGATGATCTCAGGTCGGATTCGTATTCGCACAGAAAACAGATCCGAAAAGTGATGCACTAATCGGAAGGTTCCTGGAGTTTGAATGGTCGGATCGAGTTGAAATTTTGAGAGGTGGTAGATATGAAAATTTCGCAGCAGATGAACGGTTGGCTCTTCCAAATAACCTTCGAGCTGGGCTCTGGAGACCACGCCCTAAACTCGTCCTGATTCCCATCCAGACTCGACAGGGATCCGGTATATCGAAGATCGGCGGAGATTGCTCCATCGGAACACGACGAAATTTTACAGGGTTGGTATAGACTCAATTCCGCACAATTCCACTGAAGGAATCGTCAAAGTGATGCTCGAGGAGGTGGTGGCAGCGGATACAAGTTTGCTTTCCGGAAGAACAACACGGTCACCCAAGGGCAATGTTGACGTTGAGCCCCCGAGCTCCAAGGATGATTCCTCCATGATCATGATAGAGATCGGAGTTGATGTTTGATGAAGGCCCTCGTCCAAAAATGATGATTGGAGGCGGGGCATAGTCCTTGGTCAAACCAAGGTGACTAGTCGAGCCGGCGACAAAGACGCCGACGTCGCAGTTGATCTGCAGGCGAGCCATTGATCCTTTGTCGATCTCACAGTGGAACTCTCAACGAAAGCACCATTGTCAGTGTCAAAACCGGCAGATCTCGGGGTAGGGGGGTCCTGAGCTGTGGATTCTCGGATCAATGGTAACAGGAATGAAGGAGATGATGTTTTACCCAGGTTCGGGCCCTCTTGATGGAGGTAAAACCCGACGTCTTGCCCTTGTTTATATTGATGGAGTATCAAGTACAGAGTTGATCTACCTTGAGATCATATGTTGTGGTCCAAAACCTGAGGGTATGATGAATAATGTCATAATAATCTAGCGACTAGCCTGGCCTCGGCTTATATAATGTACCGGAGGCCTACGATAACATGAGTCCTAGTTGAATACGTTGGTGGAGAGGAGTTATTGTCTTGATCATCAAGTCTTATGGAATCTTCCTCGTGTGCGGCATGGGCTGCCCAAAGTGGTCCATGAGTGAACCACCATGGGGGTCCTTGGCCCGATCCAGCTGGTCGAGAGACGACGTGGTGAGTACCCCCTAGTCCAGGACACCGTCAGTATCCAAAGGGCTCAGAGTTTGATCTAGTTGGATTCTCAGATGCTGATTATGCTAGTGACAAGGTTGATCGCAAGTCTACATCAGGCACATGTCACTTTCTTGGATGATCTCTTGTTTGTTGGTCTTCAAAGAAGCAGAACTGTATGTCTCTCTCCACTGCTGAATCTGAATACATTGCTGTTGGATCTTGTTGCGCTCAGCTTCTGTGGATGAAGCAAACTCTCAAGGACTATGGCATCCATCTGAAGCAAGTGCCACTCTACTGCGACAATGAAAGCGCCATCAAGATTGCCAACAACCCAGTTCGGCATTCGAAGACAAAGCACATTCAGACCCATCATCACTTTCTCAGAGATCATGTCATGAAGGAAGATATTGATATCATTCACGTCAACACCAAGAGCAATTGGCAGATATCTTCACAAAGCCCTTTGATGAGAAAAGGTTTTGCAAGTTGCGGTGTGAGCTAAATATCTTAGAATCCTCGAATGTCCTGTAACTGGACACACGTCCTAACGCTTATGGATGTTGATGACTTAGATGTGCAACACATGAAGTAACGTATATCTTCAATCAATAAAGACATACACTCTAAGTGTGAAAACATTAACGCGGAATTTGACTTTGGAGCGCCACGATAATTGTGCGCCGTGTCTAGGCTTGATACTTCCTAGACGGTGGGTAACACCACCACCAAACTCTTGCTTAAGGTGTTTCGTTAGACGCCACATTTGCAAAGTCTTCGCATTTGGTTTGTCTTCAACATTGATTTGACTTCATGTTTATCTTCACAATGTTGATTTGGTATCATATTGGTATATACATATATTGGTGTTCTGTCCTCTACAACATTCACTTATAGCTATGACTTCATGTTTGAATCTTTTGACCTAAGTGAATGTGATCGGACCCTAAACCCCTCTATGCTTCTACCTTAGATTCTATATATCCAAATCATATGCATTCTATTGAAACTGTCGATTGTCTTCTCTGAGTCCTTGTCAGTAGAAGACACGGAGACAAAATTGAATCTATTTTAATGCTATATCCTTATTGCCTGAAAACCGGAGAAGCGGGAATGACCACCCGACAATCCAGGCGTGCGTGGAAACATGGAACAACTTCCAATGTGTTGCATGCATGCCACGTGTCCTTCAGATGTGAACCGCCAGGGGCACCTACGTAATAACGCTATGTCGTCCCTGTCCCTATAAATACACACCTCACCATGATCATTATCTCTTCCTCCACCTCTTCTCCTCGCAACAAAACCCTAGCGCCTCCGCTAGCTCGCGACGACGCCGGAGACGAAGCGCTTAGATGTCGCGACTTCTTCGATGTCGTCCTCACGCCGGCCGCGGACCTCGTCCTCTCCGCCGCCGCCGTAGGCGTCTTCCGCCGCCAAGTTAGGGCACGGGAGATTGAACTTCTCGGCCTCCCTCTCTACTTCGTCTAGCAGTTCTTTGTGTGGTAATTAAATCTTACTTTTACTGCTCTCGTTTGATCTGTAAAATCCATCCATTTCAACCAAGAGTAGTTTCTTCACTTTCATATCTGGATCTGTCCATGTCTGCATCTCATATCATGCCAAGTATATTCACTTATGCTTCACTACTAGTTAGATTCCTCACTTGTACTTATTCTTGGATTCGTACAAATCTGGAACCAACTCTCGCCAAATAAATGAATGTCTTCGCACTATGAGGTCAATGTCTTCAAACTGATTTATCTTCAAAATCTTCTAAGAATGCATATGACCTCTTCCCCTTCCCTCGCACCTCTAATGCTGTCATATGTACATGTCCGTGGGAGAATCCCTTGGTTCTCATGGTCTGTATTCGTTTGCAGAATTCTTACAGCGACACATCAATTCTCCTGAAGCCAGTTCATGTTTAACCAGTAGACAAAAGCCATTCACCGTCTTGAAGCATTTCAACTTGAATACAATTGCCACTGAAAATCAGCTAGAAAGGGCAGCAGACAACGTCGTGGAAATACAGCCAAGGACCTGCTACCAGATCTCTTTGAAATGTACAAGACAGATCCTGAGGAGACCTACGGAGAACGCAAGAACCGAATCCAATGGATTCGAAGATATTGGGCAGAGGAATGGTACAAATACAGATTTGTAACTGCCGAATATGCTGAAAAGAATGCCATCAAGGGCCCATGGGGAGATATTGTATATAGAGGTCTTCAACCCAAGTCCAGGCCCGAAGCCATTGCTCAAGGTTTCTACCCATGCATGCTCAGAGGGCCATAGCCCGAAAACGCCGACCCATCGTCCTTGTTGTGGTGTCGTGAAGACAATATATTCAAGCGCAACTTCCAGTTTGCAAAGGAGTATGCGGCGAAGAACAAGAAGGACCTGGGACTAAACTTCAACCCTGGTCCGTCTGCACCAAGGGCTGATGGCACACATGATGCCAATCCCAACGAGATTGGCCCCTTCTACAACCTCGAAGGCCTCATCACTCATATTGTTGTACAGGGGGCTACGGTGGACCACTCAGCTGATGACGCAGATTCTGAAGATGCGCCAGCTCCACCAAAGAAGAAGCCAAAGAAGTCAAAGGCTTCAAAGCCCTCTGCTGCACCAAAACTTTCGCGTGCGAAGCCATTGGCCACTGCACCTCCTGAACCCAGTGTGCAATCTGAGGATCTTTCTTGGGTCTCCAAGAAGAAGGAGAAGCCCAAGAAGAAGCCCGTGAAGATTTCTGGGCATGAACTGACTCCAGCTGCCGTTCTAAGGAACGAAGATGAAACCATTGATATGTCAAGCGACGAAGACTTTGGTGATGATGCTCTTGAGATGCTGATCAAGAGCAAGCAAGAGGCGGAGATCTTCAACGATCTGCCCCTCTTTGATGTGGAAATTCTGAACAACTTCATTGATGAGTGGTTCAACGACCAGAGCATCAACATCGATGATCTTCAGCTGCCAGTGGACATCAACGTCACCTTCCATGGAGCAATTGCAAATGAGCTGGCCCTGGATCACAAGATCGTAGAGCTGAAGAATAGGATTGACTTTGAGAAGGCACAGTTCAAGAAGCACATGGCAAAGCTCAGCGTAGCTGATGTTCAGAACTTCAAGCAGATGCTGCATAACCTCAAGGAGCAGTTTTACCAGAAACGCGAAGAAGCCAAAGGCTCAAGAGAGCAGATGAAATACTTCACAGAGAAATGTGTTCAAGCGCACAATGAGGCTGAGAAGCACAAGGCTCTGGGGCGTCCTGGTATCGACCCCAGAATGCCTGCCAAACAGAAAAAGAAGTCTGCTACGGCACGCACAGAAGCACCTAGGCAGGAAGCACCTAGCATTGTCTTTCCTACCAGCATGACAGGCTCGAAGCCTAAGGTCCCCTCAGCTGCTTCAGAACTGAAGAAGACTAGGGCAGTTGAAGCCGATGCCAAAAAGCGCAAGCACAGGAATGCCTCTGATGGTGCTCCATCAACCAAGAAGCCGAAGACAAAGTCTTCGTGGAAAGAGCGTGCTGCTGCAACAGAGCAACTTGTTGTTGAGCCCATCTCAGTTGCTTGTCCTACCTCCTCAAACCAAGAGCGTCAACTTGTAATTCACGAGCCTGCTACCACAAAGGCTCCTGAAGACGAAGAAGTACCAGCTGCTGACCCCATCACAGCTAAAGACATTGGTCGTGAAGACAATGTAGAAGATGATGACATCCTTCCTCAGATTGAGCACCAACCAATATCATCGCCTATCCTCACGAACAACGAACTCATCAGCATTGGTCGCCCTTTGACGCCAATTGCTCAGGATGCTTCGTGGGCTGATCACCCTCAACAAGAGACCCCAAGTAATGAAGACACACCCAGTACTCCACCACCTCAAGCCACCACTCTGGTGCTTGACGATGACTACATGGTCCAGACCACTCCACCACAGGCGTCGCCCGCCTTCCGCAGGCTTTGCAAAGGCCCTAGGCCACAGGTCACCATGTCGAGCATTCCTGAAGGAGAAGTGCAACAAAGCTTAGTCGCACGTGAAGTGTTTCCTGAAGCCACTCCTACTATGAATGTCTCGGAGTTTGAAGCCAAAGCCGTTGAAGACATTCCGGCTACATCAGCCAAAGGCAATCAAGAACCAAGACAAGAAAAATAAAGAGTTGCCACACCCCCTGTCACTCAAGAAGTCGTTCTCGAGGAGAACGTGTCAGTGCCCGACCCTCCTGCTACTGAAGAGGAGGTTGAAAACATTGAGGCGGCCACAACCAACACTGCTGAAGCCAATGACGTTGTCATGACTGACAATACTGTGGCGCCTGAAGCTAATGATGCACCTGAAGCAAGTGTGCATCCTGAAGCCACAGTCCATACCAAAGCTGCAGTTCCACCCCCAAGGCCTCACACTATTGAGCAGGCATTTGATCGTGGCCAACTTGTCACTATCAAATGGCCTGTTCTGGTTCCTCCCACTGCTCCCAAACCACAATATGAATACTATGTGGAGCACAGGCCTCAGGTCCAGAAGCCAAAGCCCAGACTGCCAAGGTTTCTCGGTGCTGCAACTTCGCCAGGATCTGTAAGTGCATCTAGTGCCACCCCTAGTTGGTTTTGGAGTATTGACGACAAACCTGGTTGAGGGATTAATGTGTTTGTGAGAATTGCAGGATAACACAGGTAGAAGTCCCTCATTGATTCGGTTTTCCTACCAGAGATGACCCCTAAAAATGTATGAAGACATTGAAGTCAAAGGTGGTATGTGAAGACATTCACATTGAAGACTATGACAAGAGAAGACATCGCGTGAAGACTATGGAGCGTGAAGACTTAGTTGTTTCGTCGTTCTTTTTCTTCTTTGCTGAGTCATAGGAACCACCGTACTGTTAAGTGGGGTCCAAGAGAACCAGTCAGAATGACTGAAGTGATGCTTAACCAAAATCCTATGTCTTCGAGCGAAGACTATGAGAGCAAATCTTATTCAGAGTTGGATAAGTCAGCTTTGCTTGTAGCCCAAGTAAAGTTGTCGTGTGTGTTTGAAATCTGACCGTTGGAACACGTGTCAGTTCCTTAGTGACCTAGGGTCATTTCGGACAAATCAGGTCGGGTTGCCTAGTGGCTATAAATAGCCCACCCCCTACAACCATAAACGGTTGCTGCTCAGAGTTAGTATACGGCTTTTGTCGTTTGAGAGCAACCCACCTCAAAGCCTTTGAGAGAGAATTCCTTGCGAGGATAAAGCCCTAAACACCCAGAGCCAAAGAGTGTTAGGCATCACTTAAGTCTTCCTGTCTGTGTGATCTGAAGACTTATTACACTTGAGGACTGTGAATCCTCCAGCCGGTTAGGCGTCGCGTTCTGAGCATCCAAGAGTCATTGTGGATCGCCGGTGACCGGAGTTTGTGAAGGTTTGGAAGTCTGCCTTGAAGACTTACCAGAGTGATTGAGCGAGGACTGGATGTCCTTAGCTCAAGGGGAATAAGGTGAAGACAAGGTCTTCTGAGTTGAATCTCAGCCTCCCTAACCAGACGTACAGTTGTCACAGCAACTGGAACTGGTCCAACAAATCATTGTCTTCAACGGTCACTGGTTTTATCCTTCCCATCCCTTTATTTACTATTGGCCCTAGTGAAGTCATTGTATGATTGCATTATCTTTTGTCTTCACTGAGTGACTGCTTGTTCTGATTGGCTTCATACTATCTTCCATCCTGATCTATACTGCCTAGCTGCTATTAGTCTTCGCGCTTTCGTTTCATTGAATACTTGACTATGGCTTGCTTAGTGTAGTCTACCTTCCGCTGCATGGTAATAGGTTTATTTCTATCATTTGTCTTCAAAACTTCCATGTTTTGAAGACTTTCATAAAAATCGCATATTCACCCCCCCCCCTCTAGTCGATCACTAGCACTTTCAATTGGTATCAGAGCAAGGTACTCCCTTGTTCTGTGTGATTCGGTTTAACCACCTGGAGTTTTAGCTATGTCGACTGCAGGGATAATCAAAGTCTCCACTGCGTTCCCAGTCTTCGATGGAACTGAATATCCCTACTGGAAGAATAAGATGCGCATGCATCTTGAAGCCATTGATGTCGACCTATGGTATGTCGTCAAGAATGGCGTTCCCAAGGCGAGTGAAGGTGTCACCGCTACTGATGTCAAGAAGTTTGTTCAACTGGACTCCACTGCCAAGAACATCATCTGTGGTCATCTGACTAAAGGATAGTATGGCAGTGTGAGTGCTTTGGAAACATCTAAGCTAGTCTGGGACTGGCTCTCCAAGGTCAACGAAGGCATCTCAACCCAGAGAGATCAAAGAATCAGTGTCCTCCGCAACCTCTTCAACCGCTTCAAGAGAAACGACAATGAGAATGTCCAGCTCACGTTTGATCGACTCACTGACATCACAAATGAACTTCAAGCCCTTGGCGCTACTGAGATCACCAAGCATGAAGTCGTCAAGACACTCCTGAGATCACTTGACAGCTCGTTTGACACCCTAGCCCTGATGATTCAAGAACGTCCTGATTTCAAGACACTCGATCCGTCTGACATACTTGAGAGGTTCAACACACATGAATTTCAGCTTTCTGAGAAAAGAGACATCTACGGTCCCAACTATGGGCGAACTCGTGCCCTGAAGGCAAAAGCTGTCTCTTCATCTGAAGAAGAATCCGACAGCAGTTCTGATGATCCTGAAGACATTGGAAAGGAGCTTGCTATGCTTGTGAAGAAGTTCCAAAATTTCACCAAGAAGAAAGGCTTCAGAAAGTCTTCACGATCAAGCTCAAGGAATGATGAAGCTTCTGCTCATGACTACAAGAAGAGAACATGCCACAAGTGCAAGAAACCTGGCCACTACATCTCTGAGTGTCCACAGTGGGAAAATGAGAACAAGAAGAAAAGAAGGTCAAGGAGTATGATTCTGACGACAAGAAGAAGAAGAAATACTCAAAGTCTTCTTCCAAGTCTTCCTCAAAGTCTTCATCTCACAAGAAGAGCTCATCTGGCAAGGCTCGTGCGTTCGTTGGCAAGGAAATGGATTCAGAGGAGGAGTCCGCTTCTGAGGAGGCGGAGGTGGAGTCTGAGGAGGATTCCGATTCTGGCGTTGCAAGTCCGGCTACAGCATACGTTGCCAAGTCCATCTTCAACACTGAAGATGATGGTTTCATCACTGACACCGATGCAAATGACAAGGACTACTCCGCTCCCACCTACTGCTTCATGGCACGTGGTGCCAAGGTAAACACACGCACTACTCGCTATCAAACATCCAGTGAAGATGACTCTGATTGTGGTTCCAAACCCAGCTACAAAACACTTGCTAAAATTGCAACTGAACAACAAAAAGCTATGGAACATATTCAAAAACTGTTAGACAAAAGCGATGACCTGTTAGACGCTGAAATGACTCGATCTCAGTCCTTAATTGAAGACATAAAAAAATCTTCATGTTAAGTATGAGGAACTTGAAAGTCGTCATGAAACGCTCTCAACAACTCATGAAAAGCTTTCCTATGATTATCTTCAAAGGAAGCAAGATCTTGAGAAATTGAGAGTGGCTCATGAAGATCTTCAGAAGGAAAATGAGTCACTTCGCGCCAAACAGATCAGTTCCACTCAGGAAGGATTTGAACCACCATGTCTTAAATGCATTGAGCATGACAATGCTACTTCTATTGCTGGATGTTCTACTGCTGCTACTATTGCAATATCTTCAACTGTTGATGTGGTAACTAACCCCTCTGCTGAGGATACCACTGCCATTGCTGATGAAAATGCTAGGTTGAAGACATTGCTTGAAACAGGGATGTACAAAAGTCTCAAAGGGCATCAGACACTATGTGATGTCCTCAAAAGGCAGATCCTGAACTGAAACCCTAGGAAAGAGGGTCTAGGGTTCGAAAGGAAAATGAATGCTGATGGCTCTCACTGGAAACCTGAGCAGTACCCCAAAACCACATGGGTTGCTGCAAAGGAACCTTTAGTGGATCCATCCACCCTGTCTAGCTTCACTTGTGCTAATCCCATTGTTATTGATGAATCCTTTAATGCAAACTATAGGCCTCCTTTGATTCATAGGATAGAAATTTTATAGGAATAGGAAAATCATAGGAAGTGAGATGACATGCATCTCAATTCCTATAGAGGAAGATATGTCATTTGGTGCATATGTGTCGGGGGTTTGGTGCGACATATGCCAACGGATGGCTTATCATGGTGGGGGCGAGTAGAACGTCGCCGGTGCCTGGAAACGGGATGAGGCGAAGGCATGCACACCCACGAATCTTACCCAGCTTCGGGGCTCTCCGGGGAGATAATACCCCTACTGCTGCTCTGCGGGGTCTCCGCATGATCACTATGGTCAAGTGTTTACACGGTCGCTCCTTGAGCTGTGTATGGTGGTAGGAGAGGGCAAGGCTAGCTCTCTCCCTCTATCTGGTGAGGTATCGAACTACTGGGATCCAACCCTTTGCATGGGTGCCCTGGGGGTTTATATAGGCCAACCCCCCAGGGGTACAATGGTAATGTGACTGGGCGCGGGCCCAGCCGTTAGTGTCTCCGACCTCCGACTTCTCCGCCGACTGCTGGGGCCCGCCGACTGGTGGGCCCCGCCGACTGGTCTGGTACGGAGCCGACGGGCCGCGTCCGCCGCGGGCGGATCTTGCAGCAAAGGTCTCCTTGAGGTCTCAAAGGTCTCCTTGAGGTCTTCCAGCAATGTTCCTCGCTTTTCCGTCTTTACCACCACATCGTCCACGTAAACGTGGGCGTTCCTACCGAGCTGCTTGAGGAGGCACTTCTGCATGCAACGCTGAAAGGTGGCACCGGCATTCCTCAGGCCGAACGTCATGGTGAGGTAGCAGAATTCTCCAAACGGCGTGATGAAGGCGGTCTTCAATCTATTAGCCGGGTTCAGCTTGATCTGGTGATATCCTGAGTACGCATCCAAGAAACTCAACAGCTCGCATCCGGCTGTGGAGTCTATCACCTGATCAATTCTCGGCAGAGCAAACGGGTCCTTGGGGCAGGCCTTGTTGAGGCTCATGTAGTCAATACACATTCGCCATTGCTTGTTTTTCTTTAGCACCAGGACCGGATTTGCCAGCCACTCCGGGAAGAAAACTTCCATAATGAAGCTGGCTGCTAGGAGTCGGGCTATCTCTTCTCCGACAACCCTTCTCTTCTCTTCTGATAAGCGGCGCAGGGGCTGCCTGACCGGCTTTGCATTAGATCGGACGTGTAACTTGTGCTCGGCGAATTCCGTCGGCACACCTGGCATGTCTTTGGGAGACCATCGAAGATGTCCCGATTCTCACGGAGGAAATCGACGATCTCGCCTTCCTATTTGCTGTCGAGGTTTGCACCTACAACGGCGTACCTCTCTGGGTGTTCCAGATCCAAGGGTATCTTCTTTGTCTCTTTGGCCGGCTTGAATGAACCTTCGGCTTCCGACTCCTTCGGGTCGGGCGATATCTCCGGCTGCTTGCCAGCCATCGCCACAGCTCGCTCAAGGAGTCGCTTCTCGGCCGCAATCACCAGGGACTCGGCCAGCCGACTGCTCTCGGTCGCGCAAGCGGACGACTTCCGGTAGTCACCGGCCACAGTCAGAATTCCCCTGGAACTGGGCATCTTCATCTTGAGGTAGGCTTAGTGGGGGACTGCCATGAACTTGGCCAAGGCGGGCCGGCCAAGTAGCGCATGGTATGGGCTCTCAAGGTCCACCACCTCAAACCAAACAGACTCTCTTCGGAAGTGATCTTTGTCCCCAAAGAGGACGTCAATCAGGATCTTGCCGATTGGTGAACAGGAAAGCCCAGGAACAATGCCGTGGAACACAGTCTGGCTGTTCGGAAGCTGTCTCTGCTTGATTCCTAACTTCTCCATGGTGTCCTTGTACAAGATGTTGATGCTGCTGCCCCCATCTATCAGAACTCGTGAGAAACGCGCGGCCCATTTGTCCGTGGCAAAGGTGGCGTCCAGGACCAAGGCGTAGGAGCCCGGACTCGGCATCACTTCTGGGTGGTCAGCCCTGCTCCAGCTGATGGGCCTCTCTGACCAGTGCATGAACTCTGGCGTCTCTGAGGCTACCGCGTTCACCTCTTGTCGCTGCAGCCGCCTGCTGCGTTGATCGTCAGCCACACTGGTGAACACCACGTAGGCTCCGTGCTCTTCCAGGTACTCGTCTTGTACTGCGCCGACTGGCCTGACTGCCGGCTGCTAGGGCGGAGGCGGAGGCGGCTGCCCAGCGGGCGGGGGTGGTAGGAGGTCGTCTCCCTTGGCGATCCTGGTGAGCCAGTGGCACTTCCGGGTGGTGTGATTCGATGGGTTCGTGCCGCTGTGGAACTTGCAAGGTCCATCCAAGGTCTGCTCGTAGGAGAAGGCCGGCAACCAGTTCGGCTTGTCGCCTTTCTGTCGCTTGGGCGGAGGCTGCTCTTCTGGCTGCTGGGCTTCGACGGTCGCGACCTGCCGGCTGCTGGAAGCCGGCTGCGGGGCCTTGCGCTTGTGGTCGCCCTACTGTTGTCGCCGGCTGGCGTCTGCTGCCGGAGTTCTTGGAGCCTGAGGAGCTACTTTGCCAGTCGTGCGGATTTGAATTTCCGTCTTCATGGAGGAGTCGGCCGTAGCGTACTTGTCCTCTATGATTAGCAGCTCATCCAGGGTTTCTGGCTCGTCGCAGAGGAGCTTGTGCTTGAGGAGGGTGCCTTCTCGGCACCCGGCTATGAAGTACTCGATGGCCTGCAACTCATGCACGCCCTCGCAGGAGTTCCGGAGCTCAGCCCAACGCGTGAGGTAGTCGCGAGTCGACTCATCAGGACCTTGCACGCATAGGGAGAGCTGGCGAGGCTTGGGAGGACGCTTGTACGTGCTGGTGAAGTTGCGTACGAATGCTTCGGTGAAGTCGACCCAGTTGTTGATGCTGCGGGGCTTTAGGCTGTTCAGCCATGTCCGGGCCGTGCCCTGGAGCATGAGCGGAACGTACTTTACGGTGACACGCTTGTTGCTGTTTGCTATGCTGACAACCGTGGAGTAGTCGACTAGCCAGTCTTCCGGCTTCACGGAGCCAGTATACTTGGGCGTGTCTCTTGGGAGCGTGAACCCTCTGGGAAAGGGCTCGTCCCGAATGCGGGGCCCGAATCAAGGCGGACCCAGCTCGTCTTCTTCTTCCAGCGCCAGGGACCGGTGAAGTCGGTCGATCCGGTGGCGGGCGTCATTCTCTCCGACCCCCTCTCGGCGGCCAAGGCGGTCACCGAGAGTCGGATGGTCAACAGGCGGCGGGGAGACTCGCCTCTCCTTGCGGGGAGGGGGAGGCGGACAGTCGTCCCGCCGTTCCACTGCTCTCGGGCGGCCGTCTCGGTCGCGCTCTATGGTAATCCGAGTCCGACTGTGGCTGACAGCCGGCTCCTTGTCCTTTCTTCCTCGGGCACCACCAGTCGGCGTCCGAGACGTTGCGCCTTGATCTTGGTGCGGGTCGTCGTTTGGCCGCTGCGACGCCTCCGTGCGGCAGCCGGCCTCGTTCTGCGCGGCGGCCGCGTCGAGGAGCCGCTGGACTCGCTCCATCATGAGGCGGAGCTCTTCGCCCTCGAAACTGTCCAGCTCATCCGCCGCTGCCTGGGCGGCTCGGATGTTCTCCGCTGGCGTGGCATACACGGGGCGGCTAGCCCCAAACAGGCTGGCGATGGCTACGTCGCGCTGCTGAACCGCGCCAAGGCGGCTGGGCCCTGCCGGAGCCGGTGAGCCGCCAACAGCGCGATCCATCTCCCGCTGGTAAGCTTCTGACAAGCGTATCACGCTGGCTAGCTTCTTCGCGCCTTCGACAAGCTGAAGGCGGCGCGCTTCTAACGTCTCTGCGTCAGCATCTTCCGGAATGGGCCCAGCTAGGTCTTCCAGCGCCGCGTCGAGTGAGTCGGGCGCCCTTCCACCAGGGAACTCGTCATGACTGATGACCGGCACCTCAGTGATGGTGCTCCCATCGCTCTCCGTGTGGGGGAGAGGTTCGTCGTAGACCACCACGTTGGAGGGGAAAGCGTCGACCGACGCGCTGTCGGAGTCGACCAGCATCGGGTCGGTGCAGCCTATGGACTCCAAGTCTACGGCAGGCTCGCCGGAAACGTGGAGTTGATCGAGGAGGCCCGCGAGGAGGTTTTCAGGGCCGCCTACACCTGCGTCGGACGCAGGTTCGTCGGAGAGGCGGACCTCGCCGACAAGTTCGGCCAAGGAGCTGGCTGCGTAGGTGATCTCCACGCCGCACAGCGCGTCGACGCAAACTTCGTCTGGCGTGCCTGGCTGGCTGCGCTCGCCAGGGAGGAAAAGGGTTCCCGTCCAGAACAGATCTCCGGACGGCGGTGCACCATGCCCCACGGTGGGTGCCAAATGTCGGGGGTTTGGTGTGACATATGCCAACGGATGGCTTATCATGGTAGGGGCGAGTAGAACATCGCCGGTGCCTGGAAACGGGATGAGGCGAAGGCATGCACGCCCGCGAATCTTACCCAGCTTCGGGGCTCTCCGGGGAGATAATACCCCTACTGCTGCTCTGCGGGGTCTCCGCATGATCACTATGGTCAAGTGTTTACACGGTCGCTCCTTGAGCTGTGTATGGTGGTAGGAGAGGGCAAGGCTAGCTCTCTCCCTCTATCTGGTGAGGTATCGAACTACTGGGATCCAACCCTTTGCATGGGTGCCCTGGGGGGTTTATATAGGCCTACCCCCAGGGGTACAATGGTAATGTGACTGGGCGCGGGCCTAGCCATCAGTGTCTCCGACCTCCGACTTCTTCGCCGACTGCTGGGGCCCACCGACTGCTGGGCCCCGCCGACTGGTCTGGTACGAAGCCGACAGGCCGCGTCCACTGCGGGCGGGTCTTGCCAGCTGCTGATTACTGTAGCCGTGCTCCTGATGATGCAAGCTTGGTCATGGGGTTGTGGCAACAGCCCCGCCGCCTGGCGGGCGATCACTGTGGCCACTCCCCATCTCTTCTTGATTAATGGCATGTGGTCCCGGGGGAGGGCTCGGCCGACTCCCCTGGGCCGACTCCCGTTGGGTCCGACTGGCGGTGCTCCCGCCGTCTCCCGAGGTCTCGCTGGCTGGTGGACCCTGCTGCCTCCAGGCCGTACAGACAAGCCGTCGTGGGCGCAAGACCAGGTACAGTGGTGCTGATTTCAGGGCCGGCTGGGCAACAGTGCCACGCCGCAGGGAGATCTTCCCAAGTACAGCGCGTTGTAGCCATGCCTGCCCTTGGTAAGGGGCGGGGGAGTGGGCTGCATTGTAGCCACGCCCCTGCCCCGTCCCCCTCGATGAGGTCACGGTTTGTTGGAGTCGCCCGCCGACTCCCCAAAGCCGGCTTCTCTGGAAGTCGTTCCTGGGACTCGGCCGTGAGCGGGCAGTCGGCCGCCTTGCCGTAGACTCCCCAGGAGGCGGCTCTTCGCCCTGTGGTCTTGAGGGGCACAGCCTGCCCCGATGTCTTGAAAGGTCGTGGGGCTCGGGTTGGCCTACCCCTGGCCCATTACTCCGACAATATGATAGGAATTTTTCCATTGAGTCTAGGCTAATGTTTTTTTCCTCCAAAATGTGAAGGATTGAATCCTATCCTACATAGGAATAGGAATCCATTCCTACAAACCAAAGGGCTTCGAAGGAATTTTTCCTTTGCAAATCCTATCTTATAGAATTC